>NW_028233169.1:0-20889 GCF_057557595.1 Rhyacophila brunnea | reverse complement strand
GAATTTTTTTAAAAAAAAAGCGGTTATAATTTATTAAAATATACACTTAATGTTTCTATCTTAATCAATAATGAATTTATAATCTGGACCATAATTTCTAAAATTTAATTTATTCGTAAAGTATATAAATCATTATTCTTAATAATTTTTTTGTGATAATACCATTTATGCAAAAAATAATCGAAAAAGGTTTTTTAATGATGTAATATCTAACTGTAATTTTATTTTTGATCGTTGTTCTATTTTCAGTTTATATTTTGTTTTCCTTAGCTATAAATTAGTGATATTTGTTAAAATTACTTGCTTTATTATTATTGATACATTTTTGATGCAGCTGTTTTTTTTTAAGCTTGATGTTATTCTATTTACTTACATTTGTACGGTAATAAGCTAGCTAAATTACAGTTTTTAAAGTTCACACCTTTTTTTTATCTTATATCGAATGTTATCATTTTTGAATGGAAAGGAAAATATGCATAATATAAATTATTTGCAAAATTTTGCATTTTTTGTTATCTATTGCTTTGATTAGCCATTATTATGCTATAACATTATTTAACTATTTTAAATGTATCAAATGTAATAGGCGGTTATTTTAAACCATTGTTGCTCTTTAAATTAAATCTATGATTATTTGACAAATGCCATTTCGATATTTTATTGATTATATTTTCATTGTTTTATATAATAATTTACTTATTTTCATGTATATTTTGTTTATTTGAACCATTTATCTGAATCCGTGTATTAACTTCTTATTGTAAAAAATTATATTTAAAGCGATAGAATTTGTAATATTAAAACGAAAAAATTATAAAGAAATACTTTAAAACAATCAAAAACTATTATTTTAAATTTATTCACATGGAACCTTACATAAAAATTTGTGTATTTAACACATAATTCAATTATGTATCGGCTCTGTATTTCTTTATAACATAAAAAGGAAGCATTTGTGGTGTTGATAGACTTCATGATTTTTATGTATCTTTTAGCTGTATATAAATGAGATAAGTTGCCTAAACTTAATATTTTTAGATGTGAATTAAAACATTATCTGTAAATCCATGACTATATTTTACATAGAATCTAATATTTTTATTATATCAATCATAAATTCGCATTTTTTATGTTTATAAATATAGATTTATACCTATATAAAACACAGAATAAATTTCCATAATTATTTAAAAAAATTAAACTAGCTATCACAAAAGCCTGCTTTTCTGAATGTTGTATTTGCGTGTTACAATATAAAATTAAAGTACCAAAATTTGCATAAAATTAGAAACTAGATAAAAAATACTTCTTTTGTAGTTGAGATTTCAATATAGACTATTTTAGCGCCACCCTAATTAGTTTTAGAAATAAAAAATACTTTGAACACATTTATTTTTCTTTATAAAAAATTTCATTATAGCATCTGTTGTTCGTCATCATGAGGATGGTAAAAAATCAAAAAAATTGTTTCTAAGTCAGCTTATATAATGTATTTTTTTAGAGAAAATATAGAAAAGTGTAATAAAAAAAATTCTAACTTAATTTACAAGATTGCCAATATTGGCGTCAAGCATTTACTTGTATGGAATTCACTTAAAGAATTATTATCGATTTTTTTTGTACATGAACATACTCACATGCAAGATAACATATTAGGATGTTAAATCACGCTCTCTGATACAATAATCCATTTGTATAAGATATTTTAGAAATAAAATATATCAAATCACTGATATATGTATATTTTACCATCAAGCCGTTTTATTTGTAAAAAAACGACAAAATATGGTGATAAATTATTTTATTGGCGTATCCGTCTGCGAGAAAATAAATATATAGCAAAATTATTTTCGCTTTTAAATCTCTTATAGATAATGAGTTGTGTTCAGAATTTTTTTTTTGTGTATTTAAAACTTTATATATCATTTTATATAAACATTCAATTCTGAAAAAACAAACATTGAAGCTGTTATTTTAGCACGCATATACATTTAATCTATTTTTTCACATTATATTCATTTCGTTGATGTAAATTAAATATTGTATGCTTTTATACTCGTATTAATACAATTTTTATGCCCATCAACATCCAATTATTTTGTAGTTTCTTCTTAAAAATATATACAGGTATTTATATCATACATTAAAAAAAAAGCAATAAGTTTTTCAAATTATCTTTTTTTTAAGTTTTTGTGCAAATAAATATTTTTTTATGTTGTAATGCTGATACTGTGGTATTCATGCTATCGATGGTTGTTGTAAATCTGCTTTTTAAATAAATATATATAAACCAGCGGTTATACATAGTTTGATTTTATGTGCTATAATTAGAATTTTTTAAGTTTTCTCCACCGAGAAAACAAGCCTATATTATAACTTTAAATATAATTGAATTCAAAGCGGCTTTTATTAAATTTTTCTTTAGAATATTTCTATCAACGCGTTACATTTATACCAATCAATTTATTTACGCTATTAAAAGATGAGCAAAATAAAGTTCTCGTCTAATCTATGTAACAAATCGAAATTTGCCTGGAATGTTATTATAAAAACTTTTCCTTTTTATAAACATCCGTATAAAATATTTACATTTATCATTTAGAATTATCTATATATATAATAAAATACTGTTGGATTGATTATATGACCTTTTAAGATTTCCATAATAATAAATGCACATTATTTCTTCTATCATGTAAAAAATAACTGACAGACTTTAAAATACAACGTTTATGGTATTTATATTTATGATAAGTAAGATTATAGCGCTTTTTAAAATAAAAAGATAACGATAGGTTGTTATCATACCTATATTTTATATCAGAAATCGTGAAATATGTATTTAAATGTAGCTCTAGCTTTTTAATTATTAAAAATAGATATAAATTGTCTTGAAAGTATTTTATTTTCGTGTTTTTTTATTTGACTTGCTATTTTTGTGCTGAACTTCTTCAATTTATAATTTTAAGCAAATTCTTTTTATTGCCATTTGACGAATTTCCAATTACATTCACATATGATTTCAATATATTATTGTATTTTCATGCCAAATTTATATGATATTCTGTATTTTAACGAAAAATATTCAAGTAGACTATATAGACACATCCTGTATAGCTATAAATATCTTTTATTTATTTAATTATTCCAAAATCTTCAATGAATACGAATTAGATTCTACATATTTTTACATTGCGCCATATATTTTAATCATATTTCATTCCAAAATTAGTAAAAAACCATCTTATCTGAAAATGGGTTGCTTTAGCTCCATTTATATGAAAAACAGATGTATTTTATGCTATAATATAAAAAAATCAATATGCGCTTATTTTGTAAAATTAGAATAAAATTTTATTATCTATCACATTTTTTTCTATTGAACGTCAATACATTTTTTTAGCAAATATTTATATGTTATGGTTATTAAATAAAAAAAATAAAGGTGATACATCATCACTAAAATAGAAAATAGCAATATGATGTTCTAATTACCGTTGTAAGTTTTTTAAGTGTATTTTTTATCTAGTTTTTCGTCCATTTAAAATGGTACTATTTTTTGTCTTTATAACGTTATTAAAACCATTTTTTTATGTTTTATAATAATATTTACGAAATGCGAATTTTTTTAAGCAACTTTATACAGAATTATCGTTTGTTATGTTTTTAGGCTATGGATCTAATCTTCTATATGCTGTTGTATTGCTGGTATAATATATATGAATATCGATGTTTTATATGTATATATGTAAACATTGAATCATTTTTAAGATTGAAATTTTAATTTACATCAAAAAATTGGAATTTGCAATTAATTTTTATTCCGTAAATATATTTCGCCTATAATAAATTTACAAAGGTCTTAGAAACTAAAAAATTATATCTCTTAAATCTCCGTGGAATTCTTGAATTATACATCAGAGCGATGTTTTTCCTATGTTTATTTACCATGTTTGTTTGTGTATAGTTTATACTTCTATAACGCCTGTATAGGAACATTTTTGTGTACAACTTAATACATTTATTGCATTGATAACTTTAATTTATTGTTTTTTAAATCTTTTTTTAAGGGGTTTTACTTTAAAAAACCTTTCGAAAACGCAAATTTATTTGCACAAAGATTTAACAAAAAACCAAAAAGATCGTCATTTGGTTCATATATATATTTTTTGCGTCAAAAACACTATTTTTTCCAAAAAAGAAAATTCATATCTTTAAATTTATAAAGATATTTTTTTTAAGCTCAATATGTCTTTTTGTTTGAAATTATAATAATAACGCTAATATTTTATTTGTAAAAGGTACTACAAAAAGTATATAAAAATGACTATTAATTTGTTAGCATTTAAAAACCATCATAATGTCCCTGTACATTGATTTCATATTAAAGCTAGATATAAAAAAATTTTAAATTTTTGCCACCATAATTATTAGAAAAAATAAGAGCCATAGTGTATATGTTCAATTACTTCTGCATTTTACTATACCGATTTTCTAGATTTTATCATTTTAATATAATTATCTCTTTTTTACTATATAACGTTTTTCTTCATTCAATATTCTCTTATCTAGTCTAGTAATTATATATATTGAAAAAAGATGCCGGGTGTCTTAAGTTAGAGACTAATTTCTTTTCAAAGAAAATTATGACTATTTAGAAAACACAATGTGGGTTTGTAACTAAAAGAGTTCGTACAATAGAGACATGGTTTATTTAAAATTAAATTATTCGTTAAAAGATTCAAATTCTAAGAAACGATATAATTACGTGACATTTAAAGAAAAGGATGTAATTACATATATTTTACATCGAAATTTCTTTTTTATTATGTTTAATTATATAATTTGCATACCAAAATTATATAAAACATTTCTATGTTGATTTATTTATAAATGCACCAAAAAATAACATAAGGACCGAATGGCTTCTGGTTTACCATGGTTAAATACATTTAAACTATAGATAACTGGATTTATTATTTAAAATGATCTGAGTGTAAAATTACTATATGTTAATTCTACTCAGGCGCAGAGAAGTCGTACCTTTAAAACTCTTTTATCAATGATTTAGAGATGAAATTTTCCTTGTAATCCATACTTGATCAAATAGTACATACTACTAAGTAAAAATATGAATATTATCATTTCTATTTACTTCTATTCTTTCAAATATGATGCAAAACTGTTTCATATGATATAAAGTCTATAAATCTCGACATGAAAGCCGAAGAAATATGCTTTCTTTGTATTTATTTAAAAGAAAATTACAAGGTCGATATAAAATCTCAAAAAATAATTGTTCTATAGCATGAATATTAGCATCTAATTTTGATGAATTACCATATTTCGAATAAGCGAACCACAAAAAAGGTTTGTATATATATCTTATCATAAGCAAAATAGATAAAGGTAACTTTATCCCTATATATAAGCTGGTGAACCATTTTATAAAAACATAAATATAAGCTAGTTATTATAATTATTATTGTTTAAAGATTCTGGGAAGAGAGCTTTTTAAAGAATTTTCCTTTGATTGATATTTACCGAGGGGTTTGTGATTTTAGAAGTCGTTCAAGTACTCATTCTCATTATATTTTAGATGAATTGACCGGTCACATATGCATCTTCTTTCGTAGTTTGATAGATTGACTTAAAATATTCCTTAAAATTATTTTAATACAAAATACATTTTAAAATTTAAATCGGAACAAAAATATATTTATATACGAAATATTAAATTACAAAATCAAGGTGACTGTTCTTGACAAATATTTACCTCCTATGTGCGTAGATTCCTACAAGAAATTCAAAATTCGCAAAAAAACAATTAACCCTACTTTTCTATATATTACTAATCAAACTAAGCCCCGTTTCGGACTTTTTGCTTTCAAATACATTGATTGAAATTAATATTAAATTTTTTTTGGTAAAAATAGTTTAATAACCAAGAAATGACTTTTTAGATTTTTATTCAGTACCATACCAGCTTCTTAAACTTCCGTATACAATTATTTTGGTCTGGATCTTTATCAATTAAATTGGTAGTAATTTTTGTCTGTTGTCTAATTGAAAATCATTTCATATGCATGAAACAATCAATTTGGTGCGTAGAAGTTGTGTGATTGAGGAAATAATTGTATTTTTTATCAGTTAAAATTTTCTATTTGATCAGATAAAAAGCAGATAAAGACTATAATCTGTTTTGTGGTGTAGACTATATTTTATAAAGCCCTTAATACGAGTTGAAAATATAAGCAAATAAGAACTAAAAGTCTAAATTTTTGTGGTGCTTTTAATATTTTTATGATTCTGATTGTTTAATGTGATTTCTATAGAAACCGAATACCTACTAACAATTGACTTGTTTCTAAACTAGTTTTATAACTAGCTGAAGTTTATAAAGCGTAACTCAATATTAAATGCTAATTATTCTAAGAAATCAGAAAAGTACCATTACCTTGCTATAATCGTTGTAAAAGATAAAAGCCTATTTGATTGCAAAGGATAAACAAATTCACAAAAAAGTCCAAGTATAAAAACCATTAATCAATCGCTCACGGCAGTTTACAGTTTGAAATTGGAAATGCATATTGATATTTTTTATATGAATTTTATGAAGATATCGCACAATTATGTCTCAAATCTTAGTTAAATTTGTGTAAATCTGCTAAAGATGCTTTTCGAAAATAGATTTATAAAACTCTGAGCTTTCATATTAAATTGCTTGCAGGCATCGAATATTGATATAACGATATTTTATTACACAAAATTGATTCTTAAATCTTATATGCTCATTCAAATGTAATTTCATCAAAATATTCTTGCAATGTGATAATATAGTATTTTTCAATGTATGGATTTATATATAACCAATTATCGTCAGTGTCAATTTCGTTTAGAAGCATGATCCCGAGTAGAGTCATACGAATCTAAGTTTAAAAAGGTAAAAATGGTTGAGTGATGTGAAAATTAGATAAAAATCTTCAATATAAATGGTTAAAAGTCGAATCCTTCACAAACAATGGCTAAATTACTCACTAACTGGTAATTAATACCGCCTCTGTAAGGGATACATCAAACACTGTTAGGTCAATCCCAGTTAAAAAAATTAATTTTACCTTAAAAATGCATTTAATTTTGGCGCTAAGCAACTTGACTAGATTTCCGGGCATAAGGGAAGTTAATCAAAGTCATATCGGTATGATGAAGATCTTTAAATTTAGTTTTAACTCGATTGGCTGTTCAATACCGTTAATCTCTACATGCACATCAATCCTTATATGTTTTTAAGTTTCATTTGTGATTTTTTTGAAAATAAATGGATTCAATTAACAAATTTTATATAATTAAAATGGTCTTATTTAAAAGAATCTAATCACATGAAGTTTCTTGTTATTACCGCATAGATATTTTCGATTTGAGTTATAAAATTTCAATATTTGTTTTTAAAAATTCAACTATATGAGGGAAATGATGCTTTTTTTAATTACGGAACTAAAATACCATTTAAATTTAAGTTTTTAATAATAATTAAGTACTATCATTTAAACTTTTTTTTAAAAACAAAATTTAATTTTTTTAAATTATTATCCTTTATTAATATGAAAATATAAATCAATATAAAGCTTTTTTTAAAAAAATTCAACGTACCAATTTCGATAAGTTTTTTAATTTTTCGTTTAATTTTTAAAACGAATAATAAGTCAATGTTTTTAGAATAGCGAAAAAGTTAAAAATCGATGAAATATGTTTTTATGACCATGAATATAATTTATATATTTGCTTTGTTTTTTTCGTATAACAAAATTTCAATACATTTCCTAAATATGGTTTCGATAGTATCAAATGAGTTCATTTTTTTGCAAATTAGATTCCTTCTTTAACTTTTTAAGTGGCTATTTTATTATTGAAGAATATTCAAATTAATTGTTTAAAAAGAAAAATCTTATATTTATTTTTCTGAGGGAATAAAGCATACTTTATTTGAAGGATCATATGGTTCTTGATAAGATGGTCTTTTACTATGAACGAAATGATCTGATGTCACAGTAAATAATGAAGATTTATGGAATAGGTTTATGTGGTATGAATGAACTAAAAAAATACAGCTTGCATAATTTTATTTGCAAATCCTAGAAACTTATTAGAAATGTTATTCTAGATTATATAAATTAAGCCCAACCACGTTTAAGAAATAGAAAATAAAAGAAGTTCATTTATGACTAGAAGATATACCTATAAATTTATGTTCGATTAGTTTAATCGAAGGTATAAAAATGGCCACAATATAAGTCTAAGTGATTACCATATTGACGAGTTTAAATGGGCCTTACCATTCTATATATTACTGGAGATGAGGTGTTCGACAACACAATACCTTAAATTTTAGTGTCGAAAGAACCATCCATGATCTTTTAAAATGAATATGAATCAATTATAAAATAAAATTTGATTTAGAAGTTTATGATTTTTTGATATTTAAGACTTCTTCATAGAAAGCAGATGAAATGATTGAAAGATTCACAAAAAAATTACTTTCTAACTTTGAGGAGGGTAAAAGGATTACATAAAATAAAGCAGATGAAACATTTGGGCGCAGTATTATATAATTGGAATTATGCTAAACACTCTGCACGTAATAACATACCTTTGTTTATTTTTTCAAAATTCTGGTTTGGATCCAGTACATGGCACTGAAGATGTTCATATCGAAAAAAAACCAAGGTTCTATGCAATGAATCAAAGGTAAATGACGATTTTTTAGATAAGATATAACTACGGAAAAAGACCATTTGGAATGTATTATCTTTACTTTTAGATTAAACACATTTACCGCTTGTTCAAATATGATTTTTTAATCAGTAATTAGTAATTTGCCATAATAGTACGCTGGAATTGAATCAAGATCAGGCCAAAAAAAATTAATATTATGTTGAAATTGTTATATTTCAAGGTTAAAAAAATTAATACTTTATTTTTTCATTTTAATTATCATTCTGTTTAATAGATTTTCTTAATGATTATACTTCGATTTCATACTGATACCTTTAAAATAATTTTATAAACTAATAAAAGCAGAAGACAACCTAAAATTTGAATTTAAGTTCTAAAAAATTTTAGAAACATATTTAAATAAAAATATCATACAATTATATAAAAATCATTTCTGTAATTTTATTTTATAATTTTATTCATTTATTGACGGCATTATAAAAGAATATAATATTTATCTATAATATCATGTTTTTTATATTTAAATATGTTTCTAAAATTTTTTAGATTTTAAATTCAAATTCTAGGTAATTTGATTTATAGTTTTTAAAATAACATAAGAATAACTTTAGATTTCTATATAGAACAGAATTGCATAAAACCACTTCAACCTCGTCATTTTTACAATATATTTCAATGCATCGTATTCTTGCAAGAATTATATATTCTAGTTTTTTACTAATCCTATTGTTATGCCTGCCCATCTGCTGACATTCAAATATTTTTTCTATTAGATTAAAAGGTATTTAAATAAATTGTTCGTAAAATTATGGAAATATAAATCTTATGATTTATTTGCAGATTTAATAGATCAATATTATCTTTTATTATTAATATAAGTCTTGCATATTTTCCCCGAATTTCAATATTACTTTTTTGCTTTATTTATCCTCTGGTATTATGCGTTATTTTTAAATTTTCTTAAAATAATATTGACGAACTTTATTATTACTTTGTGCGTTTTTGTTAAACTATATGCTTAATAAAATGTTTATTATTTAGCCTTCAAAGATATAACTTTTATGTTCACCTATATTCTTAAACACATAAATTTCCTGTATAAAAATGTTTCTTAATTTAATTTCTAACAATTATGCCCCATACACAATAGAATTTATGGTTTTTTTCACATTGTATTAAAAGTTATGTATTGAGGAATAAAGGGCTACTAACTAAATCAAAAGCCAAAACATACATAATGAAGAAGCACCCAAACTTAAATACCTTGGATGAGCAGACTCATAGAAGATGGCTGGTTTTGTGTAGGAATTAAAATAATAATTTTCCGAATCTGCTTTATATTGCAAAACTAGAGTATTTCTTGAATAAATTTAAGTAGTTAAAGATCAAAATAATTCATATATAAACTACATAAGTAATTTTTTTTAAAATCAGGCTTTTATTGAATTTTTTTTACATATATTGTCGGATGTAATTGATTTTGTTACAATTTAAGGGTTTTGCAACTTCGGCACCACAATAAATTACGGAAAAGTTAGAATCGGATTTTTAAATTAAAATTATAAGTGCAATTATTTCAATATAATTTCGGGTGATATTTTTAGCACTTGGAGGCAAGTTTAGAATCTTTAAGCATATCTATATGATTTTCAAGTTAAATGATAAAATTTTATAGTCTATTTGATCATAAGTACCAAGTGATTTACATAAAAATTACTGTTGCTGTATTGTCGATGAAAAGGGGCAATAAATGAAAACAGAATATAAAATCATAAAATTATTTCAAAATTTAAACACACGGCTCGTATAATTCCCTATAAATTAGAAATCAGCACAATTTAATGTTAATAATCAAAAATTTCTAGTGCTCATCGAAATAATTTATTACAGTAACATTAAAATTTCTAGTGCTCATCGAAAATAATTTATTACAATAACATTAAAATTTCTAGTGCTCATCGAAAATAATTTATTACAGTAACAGTAAAATTTTAGTTTAATCTGGCATTTTAATTTATTCATTAAATACCTTTTTTACTTATTTTTATATTCATAAATCAAAATTTTATATTTACTGAATGTTCATCGTCTTTTCAATAATATTTTTTTGAAAAAGTCTCGTTCTTTTGATACTAAAATTTCAAAAATTTGCGAGCGCTGGTGTGAAAAAACGCCAAAATTTTTAAATTTTGCTATAATAGGCATTATTGAAATAAATATGCCTTTAAATCTTTTTAAAAGCAATATTTAGGAATATTGAATAATAAATTAATAATTTTTCATTATATGGTTGTCTAATGAAATTTTTTTTTGATTTGCATAAAGGAGATTTTCATGATTTAATTTTATGCCATTTTATTTTCTTGTTGTATTTTTAGTGAATTCTGTTTAGAATTTAGACTTGGAAAATATTTTTAGAAGTATAAAAAAGGTAAATCATGATGATTATTCTCTGTTAAATTAGTAATTTATAATTTGAAAAACATTGAGGTGTTCTCTATCCTTAAAATATATTTTAAATAGAAAATTACAAAGTTATGTTGAAATACAATTTTGATTTAACGATTTGAGTACGAAAAGCAATTTTTTTTTATTGGAATATTTTAGGATTATAATTCGGATTTTATTTTCAAGCATAAAGTTAGTGACTTTCTAACGGCACCTCATATCTATACTATATCCATTTCCCTAAAATCTTACCTAAAGTAAATTCGAGACTAATTTACTGAATTTTTTATTTACTTGTATATTTCTTCTTTTTAGGAGGTACGCTTGGGACTATTAGGAAGTTTTCCTTTTTGATGGACCCCGTGTGTGGTCGTTCACGTTTCTTGTTACCAGTTTGATCTCCGAGAATTCGGCCTATTTTATCATGTTGATGTCGATATGGTGGGGATGGGATTCTATCTAATTTCGGTCACTGTTAATTCTGCTACCACCACTCTACAATTGTCCATGTCCTTGCTATATGGAGCAAGCTTAATGCAATGTTACCGCACATTTTTGGCGTCTTACATAGCAACACTGTAATTAAATCTCGGCTTATGTGTCTTTTTATGGTTTTGCATTCTAGATTGGCAGACTGCCGATTTATGGGTATTTCCATTTTTTGAATAAATAAATATAAATCCAGGATGCGTTGCGATTACAAATCTAACCACCTATTCAGCGTTTCTAAACCACTGAAACATCGCATCTTCAAGAGATTTAAATGCTAATTGCGCAAAATATCTTACCGAATTATTAGAAAAACCTAAATATATTTGCATGAATAGTACCTAATTATCACTAATATTTTCTTATTAGATATTTATAACGACTTTTTAGAATTTATATATAATAATATCGGCCCAATAAGCACGGAATATCGTCCTAAACATTCTTAAATATATTTCAATATAAATTTGTCAGTTTATTATATGACATGCGCATTTGTTTATTATCTATCAAGATTTACTTGAAATTTAGTCATTGTTTTCGTTATTTTTGACGCAAATACCAATCCTTAAATTTCGACGATTTGATATACTGTTTTTGTAGAATTTCATTATTAGTATATATAAAAATTTAGTAAAAATATATCGTGAAAAATATTTGATTCATTATTTTGTTTTTTGCATGTATTTTTCTTTAGACTGATGAAGGAAGCTATTTTATTCAAATTATCATCAGAAATTAGGTGGCCTCGCCAGTTCTTCTAATTTTCTAGAACACGGAAAAAAACTTTTCTATTTAAAAAAAAAAGATTTATTTTGATACAAAATTAATGTTTCAGATTTATTCATGCATCCCCGAAATCTTGAATATGATTATTAGAACAAAGCTTTTCTTTTGATTTTAAGTTTTTATTATCTCGTTTGAGATCATCCAAACCTCACATAATTTTAACATTTGATCATCCTAGATTATTTTCATCGATATGCACATTGTTTGATTTGATATTTGTTTTATAGAATGAAAACATGGCAACAAACATCATTTTTTTGTGAAACACCAATGAAACAGAGCTTCTAAATGAAACATTTTGTTCCGTAACACATAAATAAATTTTAGATTTTTAAATAAGATAAAAAATAATATATATGCGACATAAGATGCTTTCTTTAAAAACGAGTATATTATTGCTAGGTTCTTTATATGCCGCTGGTGAACAAGTGATGAAGATAATAGACTATAAATTCTATGTATCGGAGGAGACTCGTGCCGCCTTCAAAACAAAGAATATGACGATCGAGTCTGCTCTAGCGGAGGTTACGAGGAATCTAGAATCAGCGGTAAATAAAGTTATGATGCTCGGCGATCCACCAATGCATATCAAATGGAATCTTATGGAACAAACGGAAGTAATTAGAACTGCAGATCTTAATAAATGTGGAGTTGGAACAGTTGAACTTTCCAGAATTTTACAAGAATTCTTCTATAGCGATACAGATACCTCTATAATTGCCATGCTTAATTGTGGCAGTGACCCGTACGTTGAGGAATTCAAGAGTGCTGGTTTATATTCCCCATATATAACACAAACAATAAGTACATTTTGTACCACTCGTACATTAATTTTCTTTGAACCGGAAAACGATAAGTTTACATCTATGTTTGGAACTGCGCTTTTGAAGGCTGCCGGTGTAAGGCACCCTAATCCTTTGAAATTAGAGGAAGTTACCAATGGTGATACGGGTAAGGAATTAGTAATCACATTGCACGATGAAGCTATGAAGCAACTAAAAGAAACAACTTGCTATTAAGTCCTGAGGAGATTTATTTGATTAAATATATTTCTATACAAAAATAAATTTTCTTAAATATTTTTAAATAATAGTATCTAATTATAAGGCCAACAACTTTTTTAAATCTTAGAATTATTATAATTTTTGATTTTTTAAGGTAATTTATTATAAAAATAATGCATTTTCTTATTTTTATGTTGAATGACGATGCTTGTGGCTATTCAACCTAGGATTAATTTATTATAGTAATGCATTTTTTTTATTTTTATGTTGAATGACGATGCTTCTGGCTATTCAATCTAGGATTAATTTATATTTCCAGATTTTATTTATTGAATTAAAAATTCATAAAAAAATTAATATCGGAGTATCATCGATTGTCGTTTTAATTTCTTGCAAACCTAAATCGGTATGATTGAAAAAATCTTTGTTTAAAGGTGACAACTCTATATCGTATAAAAAAATTCATAAAACGAAGAACTTGAACGTTGTTAGGTTTTTAAAGAATTATTGGTTCAATATTCAGCCCATAATATTAGTTTGATTGCATAAAAAAGCAATAATTTATATGCTGCTAGCACAAATTGTAACGCGCTGCTTTCAATTTTAGATAAAAATCTGGAAAACCTAAATTTGAAGAGTATGAGGTTGTGCCACCAAATTTATAACTTTTGTCATCTAAGCATATTTTTCCGCAACTGAACGCGATATTAGTGGAGGAATTGAAGCTTATATAATAAATATATGTTTATGGGGAAAATAAGAATACTTTTTAGTGATATATTTTTTCATATATAATTTCCATGTTTTTAAATTCATTATAACTTCTTTTTCACCAGAAAATTGTTATACGAATAAACTACACGTGAAAATATATTTTATATGATTTTGTTATTAAACGTAAAATACAGTGTATAGTCGTCGTATACAATAAAAAAACATACAACTATTCTCTTTTTGATAAAATCATATTTGAAACTGCATATTTCCATATTCAGTGTTGTTTATAGCACGGTCTAAATATTATATACTAAAACACGAATTAAATAAAATTTTTGTCATTGTTCTAGAGAATTAGAACGATATTTTAATGAGTTTGCGTGAGAAGGCTGTAAAACAATCAAATTATATGAGCTTAATAAAATATTCGATATAATCCTAATAATATTAAATCTTTATAAATAAAGCATATACATATAAATTTATTATAAATCAAAGTAAAAGCTGGTATTTTATCAAAAGTATATTGTTTATTATCTATATAATAAAAAATGAACATTATTAACATCATTTCTTTCATAATTATAAAAAAGGTTAAAAAAAACATATATTTCAAAAAAAATATTTGATAAATAAATAAAATCCCAATGCGATCAAGGATTGCCAAGATTTCTAGTAGTAGTTTTTCAATTGATTTTATCGAACTTGAAATTAAATCATTAAAATGAAATATTAGCTCTTAATCTGGTTTTAGAATATATTTTTTTTTGGTAATTTATACTTATTTTATTGTTTTTTTTTAAGCAACATAAAAATTAGAATATTTTCACATAAATATAAGGTATTTCAATGTATTTTTTTTAACAATATCAAAAAAAGAGTATCACGGATATTTTTTAAGAAACGCTACTAAAATTTGTGTCTGATCTAGGTAAATAATCATTAGCATAATCAAATAAAGTGTATCTTTTTTTTAAAGTAGTAATAAATATTAGTTTTAAATAAAATTAATATATTTTAGAATACCTATTTGGCATAATTATATTTGTTTGAATTCTTTTTAAAAAATTAGGAGCAGAAATAATTTTTGATAATATTATATTTTTCAAATTTTTTTTAGACAAGCTTAATATATAAATTTGAATAATATGAATATATAGATATATACCAATAAATTTAATTATGTATAATATGAATGAAAATATAAATAAATATTTTCATTTATATTTTATACAAATTATTGCATAAAAATGACATAAAATATTGATTTTTTTTAAATAAATTGTGCAAGAAAAATATTCGATTTTTGATGTAGCCGCATTTAAGAATCGGAATTTCGAACAATTCTTTCCAGCTAAATCATAAATGTAAAAATATATACACTCTATTTAATCACATATTCAAATAAAGCTTATCAATATACATTTTTTTATGCAAAAAAATTATGGAATCATAATAGAGAAGAATCCTATTTTATAATTCAAACAAATATCTATGCTATTATTTATATAAAGAGCTTTATAAAACGCAGAACTTAAATTCATTATATAATTAAGTATACTCTACATCATTAATGATGTAAATGCTACAAATAAACATAGATATTCTTTTATCATAATTTTACTAATAATTTATTATATTAAATTAAGAATATATACTGGGTTTATACAAAGTATTACATGTAACATAAAAAATTATTATCACCAATATGGTAGTGTAATAAAATATCATGATTTATATTATCTACGAAGCATTAAATATTTATAAAGCTGTTAAAACAATGTGTTAGATGTCATAATTTTAATATAAATAGGTTTTGCCGCTCTATCTTTATTTGAAAATAATAAAAATATATTTTTTTCCCCATTCAACTAGATAAAAAGTTAATATGCTTTTCATTGAAATATAATCTATGGGTAAATTTGACTTTTAAATACCAGCTATCAATGAACTTTGCATTACCTTTTGTCGACATAAAAATCAAATATGGATATATAAACTCGGAACTTTTTTATTCAAGATTTATTTCTTAAAAAATTACAATATTAAATATTTAATACTTCATGTTCTATTATGTATATTTATGCAAAAACTTATGCTATAATTATAATTTAATCGTAGTTAATAAAAAAATTTATTCTGCATTTACGCACATAATTCTATATTGTCATGTCAAAAAATACATGATTGCTAATAATATCTTTTATAGATTTTAATAGTCGATATAATAATGCACCCTGAAATTGAATAAAGATGTTCATAGTTTATATGTAGTTTGAAAAAAAATTGTAATAAGAAACATAAAATTGCACAATAGAATTCGATTGTTTTGCTTCAAGCAACAAAATGCAATAAGTCAGCTATCTTTTAATTCCGTTTTCGTAGTATACCAAAATATATTGCCTTAAAAGTAGAGAATAATTTTGCACCAGCTATGGATTTTCAAATATAAAATTTTTGTTTTAAATGCACGTTATAATCTTGGAAAATCCTGTTTATATACTCATATCATTATTTTACATAAATCCGCTGTGTTTGTAACCCTTTTAAAATGATTTTTTTTATTTATTTTGAATTTTTACTCATATTTTCGCACAATTATTGAGAAAAAATGCAAAAAAATTATATTTGCAACTATTGAAACCCAAATTAATTTATACATTCACAGCTACTTAATGCTGTTTTTTTTTTGTTTTTATAAAGGCTACATATTTTACTCATCGCATTTTATTAATAATTTTATGATATTTATATGAATAAAATATTTTATTTCTTTTTTTAGAAAGATGATCTGATATTTATGGAATATACATAATTAAATTACACCGATTCAATTTTATCCAACTCGAATTTTATTATCTTGGAAAGGAAGCAATGGCCCAATCCACACCCTATTACAATCATAATATATTATATTGGCTTTAATATAAATCCTGTGATATTAAAAATAATAATCCTTAATGCTGCTGTTCTTTTAAAAAAAATACGTTAATTACGTAAATATATTGAGTTATATTTTATAAAAAGATAATGTTCAAACTATTCCAGGATAAATTATTTGCAAAAACTTATTTATAAGAATATGTTGCATTTAACCGCTAATATCAATTATTGTTATGATATATTAAGCCATTAACAAATGAAATGTATTAATATCATAAATATGGCATGATTGATTTTTATAAAAATTTTTATATAGGAATTTCTATAGCCAGAAATTATGCTATTCTTAAATCAATTAAATTTATATTTTCACAAATAACCTATATAAAGCAGTCAATTATTATCTATATTGTTTAAAATAGGTTATTTGTGATTCCACAGGTGTAAACAAACAGTAAATTTCTTTCTACACTTATAACAATTTTCGCAGGGAATATCCACTTGTGTATTTAATTGTTTTTAGAATAGCATTCATATAAAAATATATTGTATAATTAATATTATGATGAAAAATAGCTATAGTCAAGTCCTTTATTTTTAAAAACCATTTTACCAATATTTAAAGATTTAGAGTCCCAATATTTTATATTACCTTTTCAATGGTTTATACTTAGAATAATTGTAATATTTTTTTTGTATTTTATTTTTTTAGGATTTCAGCACAAAGTAATTTCATAATTTTTTTATTCAAAGAAATGTTACCTAGATTATGTGTCTATTTTTATTTAAATAGGTGACTGAAAAAGAACTAATTAGTTTAAAATGTGTTTATTCAAAGAAATTTTTTCTGTATGATGTATCTGTTCATCGTCAAGGTGGTGATTTAAATAGACAGCAAAGATTCAAACTATTTTATGTTCAAATAAATCTCTTTGCCTAAATACAAACCCTTACATCAATATTATCTATATGAATTTTTTTCGGCCTATTTTTTTCTCAAAATAGTTATCTCTTGTTTATGAGTACAAGTTCCAAAGAGAAAGCATACATTACAAAATGATTTTTCCATTATTTCAGCAGAATCGTCTTTATCATGCCCATTCTTATGTGTAATATTTTGAAAATCTTCTTCAATAATTTGAGATACCAATCGATTGGGATCAATACCAAGAAAAGATGCAATATTTTTCAATTCACAGTTTATTTCGTTGGTTTCAGATTTAATATCCATATTTTTGAGTTCTTCAATCTTATAACACCGAATTAATTTATTTTTAATGCGTTTGTATATTTCACTTTCATATGAAAGACATTTAGAAAATAGAGTAGTATCTTTATAATCATGCAAAAAAACACCTTTTATGCCCGAATCGATAAAAGGAATAAAATTTAATATTTCGCAATTTTCTCCTATAAAATTTCTATAAAAATCAGTATAATGCGAATATCTCTTCTGATACACAGTTTTTGGAATAATTGTCTTGTGCTTCTCTTTTATATTATATAAAATACTTGTTTGATTCTCTTTTCTGTAATACTTTTTTATATAGTCTTGGTTCTTTTTTGCATACTTTTTTATGTCTTTTTCGTGTGATTCTATTAATTCTATAAAAAACTTCTTTGTGTGTTGGTCCATTAATTTTCTATATTCTGATTTTTAAATACCATCAAAATTATGATCATTTAATAAAAAAAGATGGATCTTTAAATGTGGTCTATTCAAAAATTACCCAATAACTCTATGTTAATATGTATTGTTATCTTAAATATTGATTTTATTTTTCTTGTTTACCAAGTAAATTATTTATGCTCAAGATCAACTTTTTTTGATTCTTAAAATAATTACTAGCTTTTAAAAGTTTCAAATTTAACAGTTGATTTATTCTAAATAAGTATTTTAATATCATTTATTGGTTTAATATGTTTTAAAAGTATAATAAAATTTTTGCACTTGAATAGAAAAGAAATCATAGTAATTTTAAATGTAAGTAAGAAACTTTTTTGTACTCTAATTGATAATAAATTATTTTAGTTATAGAATATGCGACATAATAAAAATATAGTAATTCAAACTACCGAAAAATAAATTTAAAATATGAATTCATTTAGTTCTAAAATAACTTGAAATGTTAAATGATTTATTATCCTTTTTTAATTGAGCATAACGTTGATTTAAATAACTTTAAATAGGGAAGGTAAACTTTTTAGTACTAAAATTTTGAATAAATATTATTGGTTATAAAATTTACGATCTAATACAAATAATAATAATAAGCAACTAAATACAAATAAAATTTAAAATCAAAACACGATCAGATTCCAAATGAAATTAAATATGAATTTATTATGCAGATATTTCAGGGTAAGATGTCAAAAGATGCATCAAGGAGTTGTGCAATATCTCCAATGGGCTAACCACGTCTAAATTGATAAAAAGAAACTTATAAACATAAATAAAAAATTAAACATGAATTTATTTATAGGGCTAAATTTCTTTTTATCACTTTTAGTTTTTGTTCGCGAGCGCAACTTGCTTGATTCCCCGTGCGCACAGTATATTTATACTTTCGACTATCTTCTCCTCTCCGAAGTCTTCTTCAATGCTTCACCTACTTTTGAGACCTATTAATTCAAGGGCTTCCAAAATTCGAAGTTTTTTATATGCTCGATTAAGTTAGGGTCTTTGAGTTCCTTCTTGCACCTTATATGATATTGTGCCACCACCCTGTAACTTGAATTTAAAATAATATAATTAATTTAAATAAGTAAAAACAACACAAAAAAATAAGCAAGAATCACTGAAAAATAAAACTTAAATACTAACAATTATACTTTTAAATAAATTTAAAATTAGGATCATATTATTTGTTAGAATCAGCATCAATAAAAATTAAATTTTAATTTTTTTTAAAAATACATTCTATTTAAAATCAACCTGAAGTTTAAATAATATTTTTCGTTTATATAAACAATCATACTTAAAATAACAATAAAGAACCACTGAATATCAAATCTATATCATTAAAATATTCTAGTTGATAATATACTTTATTTATAAAAAATATTAAAATTTTAATGTGCAAAAAAAATAAGAAAACCTTGCATATCTATTTTAAAATTGAATTTATTTTATTCTTATTTCAAATAAACTTATAAAAATTATATCTATAAGATTACACTTTTTGTATTAAAAATATTCATTTTTACATCCATGAGTAAATCTTTCTATACTTCAAGGTATTTAAATATTTTAATTCATTTTTTTTTAGTTTAAAAAAGCTTGATTTTTCAAATATTTCTGAGTTATTGTGATAGTAAACAAACTAACCACTTCAATGGTAACACGCAATAAAGTTTCGAGTCTAGAAGCATTACATTTATAACTATTTTTTGTTTATTTAATGTCCATACATAGATAAAAATAGTTTCTAAGCTGTCTAGGATTAAAAATGAAAATGTTTGATTAGATCAAATTGATTTGTTCATTTTCGTTATAAATAATTTTTATATTTAACTAAAATCATTTACCAAAGAAATTTTTGCTCTATAATAAAAAATAAATGTAAACTCTTGATACTTTAATTTAAAGTATACCAGAATTTACAAAATATAATTTACACAGCCTTATATAAAATAATTAGAACAATTTACCTATAAATTAAAATTATATGAAATAATTATGATAAAGACACTCTTTTTAAATTAAACGTAATTACAGCCCATTAGTACATATCAGAAATGCCCAATAATGAAGAAGAGCTACTAGGCCCAGCAAGCGAAGCATATACGTGTGGAGATGGAATAGTTCATAATGATGAAGAAATAA
>NW_028233168.1:0-15000 GCF_057557595.1 Rhyacophila brunnea | reverse complement strand
GGAAAATAGAAATATAAAAAAATAAAAAAAAAAATAAAAAATGTATACTGGTACTCATAAAAAAATCTAGAAAAAATATATTTTGTATATAATTACTGGGAAATGAAAATATTTTAGTCAGATGGTAATATATACCTGATATTAGTATAAAATATTTCTTATTATAGAAATACCAGGTAAAATGATAATTTCAAGAATATATAGCATGGTACAAGGGATACAATTGTGCACGCGACTATTAGTGTCCCTAATAAAAAAAGTGTCCCTTGAAATTGACGCTAATAAAAAAAGTGTCCCTTGAAATTGTACTAATAAAAAAAGTGTCCCTTGAAATTGTACTAATAAAAAAAGTGTCCCTTGAAAAGTGTCCCTTCTAAACCCTAAGCCCTAGGCCTACCCTAGATGGTATTTTTTTCCCCCTTTATACCAGGTAAAATGATAATTTCAAGAATATATAGCATGGTACAAGGGATACAATTGTGCACGCGACTATTAGTGTCCCTAATAAAAAAAGTGTCCCTTGAAATTGACGCTAATAAAAAAAGTGTCCCTTGAAATTGTACTAATAAAAAAAGTGTCCCTTGAAATTGTACTAATAAAAAAAGTGTCCCTTGAAAAGTGTCCCTTCTAAACCCTAAGCCCTAGGCCTACCCTAGATGGTATTTTTTTCCCCCTTTATGTGAACTTCCTTGAAAATATAGTACTAAAAAACAATTATCTTGATTTTTCCCTTTTAGGAAAATAGAAATATAAAAAAATAAAAAAAAAAATAAAAAATGTATACTGGTACTCATAAAAAAATCTAGAAAAAATATATTTTGTATATAATTACTGGGAAATGAAAATATTTTAGTCAGATGGTAATATATACCTGATATTAGTATAAAATATTTCTTATTATAGAAATACCAGGTAAAATGATAATTTCAAGAATATATAGCATGGTACAAGGGATACAATTGTGCACGCGACTATTAGTGTCCCTAATAAAAAAAGTGTCCCTTGAAATTGACGCTAATAAAAAAAGTGTCCCTTGAAATTGTACTAATAAAAAAAGTGTCCCTTGAAATTGTACTAATAAAAAAAGTGTCCCTTGAAAAGTGTCCCTTCTAAACCCTAAGCCCTAGGCCTACCCTAGATGGTATTTTTTTCCCCCTTTATGTGAACTTCCTTGAAAATATAGTACTAAAAAACAATTATCTTGATTTTTCCCTTTTAGGAAAATAGAAATATAAAAAAATAAAAAAAAAAATAAAAAATGTATACTGGTACTCATAAAAAAATCTAGAAAAAATATATTTTGTATATAATTACTGGGAAATGAAAATATTTTAGTCAGATGGTAATATATACCTGATATTAGTATAAAATATTTCTTATTATAGAAATACCAGGTAAAATGATAATTTCAAGAATATATAGCATGGTACAAGGGATACAATTGTGCACGCGACTATTAGTGTCCCTAATAAAAAAAGTGTCCCTTGAAATTGACGCTAATAAAAAAAGTGTCCCTTGAAATTGTACTAATAAAAAAAGTGTCCCTTGAAATTGTACTAATAAAAAAAGTGTCCCTTGAAAAGTGTCCCTTCTAAACCCTAAGCCCTAGGCCTACCCTAGATGGTATTTTTTTCCCCCTTTATAATTACTGGGAAATGAAAATATTTTAGTCAGATGGTAATATATACCTGATATTAGTATAAAATATTTCTTATTATAGAAATACCAGGTAAAATGATAATTTCAAGAATATATAGCATGGTACAAGGGATACAATTGTGCACGCGACTATTAGTGTCCCTAATAAAAAAAGTGTCCCTTGAAATTGACGCTAATAAAAAAAGTGTCCCTTGAAATTGTACTAATAAAAAAAGTGTCCCTTGAAATTGTACTAATAAAAAAAGTGTCCCTTGAAAAGTGTCCCTTCTAAACCCTAAGCCCTAGGCCTACCCTAGATGGTATTTTTTTCCCCCTTTATGTGAACTTCCTTGAAAATATAGTACTAAAAAACAATTATCTTGATTTTTCCCTTTTAGGAAAATAGAAATATAAAAAAATAAAAAAAAAAATAAAAAATGTATACTGGTACTCATAAAAAAATCTAGAAAAAATATATTTTGTATATAATTACTGGGAAATGAAAATATTTTAGTCAGATGGTAATATATACCTGATATTAGTATAAAATATTTCTTATTATAGAAATACCAGGTAAAATGATAATTTCAAGAATATATAGCATGGTACAAGGGATACAATTGTGCACGCGACTATTAGTGTCCCTAATAAAAAAAGTGTCCCTTGAAATTGACGCTAATAAAAAAAGTGTCCCTTGAAATTGTACTAATAAAAAAAGTGTCCCTTGAAATTGTACTAATAAAAAAAGTGTCCCTTGAAAAGTGTCCCTTCTAAACCCTAAGCCCTAGGCCTACCCTAGATGGTATTTTTTTCCCCCTTTATGTGAACTTCCTTGAAAATATAGTACTAAAAAACAATTATCTTGATTTTTCCCTTTTAGGAAAATAGAAATATAAAAAAATAAAAAAAAAAATAAAAAATGTATACTGGTACTCATAAAAAAATCTAGAAAAAATATATTTTGTATATAATTACTGGGAAATGAAAATATTTTAGTCAGATGGTAATATATACCTGATATTAGTATAAAATATTTCTTATTATAGAAATACCAGGTAAAATGATAATTTCAAGAATATATAGCATGGTACAAGGGATACAATTGTGCACGCGACTATTAGTGTCCCTAATAAAAAAAGTGTCCCTTGAAATTGACGCTAATAAAAAAAGTGTCCCTTGAAATTGTACTAATAAAAAAAGTGTCCCTTGAAATTGTACTAATAAAAAAAGTGTCCCTTGAAAAGTGTCCCTTCTAAACCCTAAGCCCTAGGCCTACCCTAGATGGTATTTTTTTCCCCCTTTATGTGAACTTCCTTGAAAATATAGTACTAAAAAACAATTATCTTGATTTTTCCCTTTTAGGAAAATAGAAATATAAAAAAATAAAAAAAAAAATAAAAAATGTATACTGGTACTCATAAAAAAATCTAGAAAAAATATATTTTGTATATAATTACTGGGAAATGAAAATATTTTAGTCAGATGGTAATATATACCTGATATTAGTATAAAATATTTCTTATTATAGAAATACCAGGTAAAATGATAATTTCAAGAATATATAGCATGGTACAAGGGATACAATTGTGCACGCGACTATTAGTGTCCCTAATAAAAAAAGTGTCCCTTGAAATTGACGCTAATAAAAAAAGTGTCCCTTGAAATTGTACTAATAAAAAAAGTGTCCCTTGAAATTGTACTAATAAAAAAAGTGTCCCTTGAAAAGTGTCCCTTCTAAACCCTAAGCCCTAGGCCTACCCTAGATGGTATTTTTTTCCCCCTTTATACCAGGTAAAATGATAATTTCAAGAATATATAGCATGGTACAAGGGATACAATTGTGCACGCGACTATTAGTGTCCCTAATAAAAAAAGTGTCCCTTGAAATTGACGCTAATAAAAAAAGTGTCCCTTGAAATTGTACTAATAAAAAAAGTGTCCCTTGAAATTGTACTAATAAAAAAAGTGTCCCTTGAAAAGTGTCCCTTCTAAACCCTAAGCCCTAGGCCTACCCTAGATGGTATTTTTTTCCCCCTTTATGTGAACTTCCTTGAAAATATAGTACTAAAAAACAATTATCTTGATTTTTCCCTTTTAGGAAAATAGAAATATAAAAAAATAAAAAAAAAAATAAAAAATGTATACTGGTACTCATAAAAAAATCTAGAAAAAATATATTTTGTATATAATTACTGGGAAATGAAAATATTTTAGTCAGATGGTAATATATACCTGATATTAGTATAAAATATTTCTTATTATAGAAATACCAGGTAAAATGATAATTTCAAGAATATATAGCATGGTACAAGGGATACAATTGTGCACGCGACTATTAGTGTCCCTAATAAAAAAAGTGTCCCTTGAAATTGACGCTAATAAAAAAAGTGTCCCTTGAAATTGTACTAATAAAAAAAGTGTCCCTTGAAATTGTACTAATAAAAAAAGTGTCCCTTGAAAAGTGTCCCTTCTAAACCCTAAGCCCTAGGCCTACCCTAGATGGTATTTTTTTCCCCCTTTATACCAGGTAAAATGATAATTTCAAGAATATATAGCATGGTACAAGGGATACAATTGTGCACGCGACTATTAGTGTCCCTAATAAAAAAAGTGTCCCTTGAAATTGACGCTAATAAAAAAAGTGTCCCTTGAAATTGTACTAATAAAAAAAGTGTCCCTTGAAATTGTACTAATAAAAAAAGTGTCCCTTGAAAAGTGTCCCTTCTAAACCCTAAGCCCTAGGCCTACCCTAGATGGTATTTTTTTCCCCCTTTATAATTACTGGGAAATGAAAATATTTTAGTCAGATGGTAATATATACCTGATATTAGTATAAAATATTTCTTATTATAGAAATACCAGGTAAAATGATAATTTCAAGAATATATAGCATGGTACAAGGGATACAATTGTGCACGCGACTATTAGTGTCCCTAATAAAAAAAGTGTCCCTTGAAATTGACGCTAATAAAAAAAGTGTCCCTTGAAATTGTACTAATAAAAAAAGTGTCCCTTGAAATTGTACTAATAAAAAAAGTGTCCCTTGAAAAGTGTCCCTTCTAAACCCTAAGCCCTAGGCCTACCCTAGATGGTATTTTTTTCCCCCTTTATGTGAACTTCCTTGAAAATATAGTACTAAAAAACAATTATCTTGATTTTTCCCTTTTAGGAAAATAGAAATATAAAAAAATAAAAAAAAAAATAAAAAATGTATACTGGTACTCATAAAAAAATCTAGAAAAAATATATTTTGTATATAATTACTGGGAAATGAAAATATTTTAGTCAGATGGTAATATATACCTGATATTAGTATAAAATATTTCTTATTATAGAAATACCAGGTAAAATGATAATTTCAAGAATATATAGCATGGTACAAGGGATACAATTGTGCACGCGACTATTAGTGTCCCTAATAAAAAAAGTGTCCCTTGAAATTGACGCTAATAAAAAAAGTGTCCCTTGAAATTGTACTAATAAAAAAAGTGTCCCTTGAAATTGTACTAATAAAAAAAGTGTCCCTTGAAAAGTGTCCCTTCTAAACCCTAAGCCCTAGGCCTACCCTAGATGGTATTTTTTTCCCCCTTTATGTGAACTTCCTTGAAAATATAGTACTAAAAAACAATTATCTTGATTTTTCCCTTTTAGGAAAATAGAAATATAAAAAAATAAAAAAAAAAATAAAAAATGTATACTGGTACTCATAAAAAAATCTAGAAAAAATATATTTTGTATATAATTACTGGGAAATGAAAATATTTTAGTCAGATGGTAATATATACCTGATATTAGTATAAAATATTTCTTATTATAGAAATACCAGGTAAAATGATAATTTCAAGAATATATAGCATGGTACAAGGGATACAATTGTGCACGCGACTATTAGTGTCCCTAATAAAAAAAGTGTCCCTTGAAATTGACGCTAATAAAAAAAGTGTCCCTTGAAATTGTACTAATAAAAAAAGTGTCCCTTGAAATTGTACTAATAAAAAAAGTGTCCCTTGAAAAGTGTCCCTTCTAAACCCTAAGCCCTAGGCCTACCCTAGATGGTATTTTTTTCCCCCTTTATGTGAACTTCCTTGAAAATATAGTACTAAAAAACAATTATCTTGATTTTTCCCTTTTAGGAAAATAGAAATATAAAAAAATAAAAAAAAAAATAAAAAATGTATACTGGTACTCATAAAAAAATCTAGAAAAAATATATTTTGTATATAATTACTGGGAAATGAAAATATTTTAGTCAGATGGTAATATATACCTGATATTAGTATAAAATATTTCTTATTATAGAAATACCAGGTAAAATGATAATTTCAAGAATATATAGCATGGTACAAGGGATACAATTGTGCACGCGACTATTAGTGTCCCTAATAAAAAAAGTGTCCCTTGAAATTGACGCTAATAAAAAAAGTGTCCCTTGAAATTGTACTAATAAAAAAAGTGTCCCTTGAAATTGTACTAATAAAAAAAGTGTCCCTTGAAAAGTGTCCCTTCTAAACCCTAAGCCCTAGGCCTACCCTAGATGGTATTTTTTTCCCCCTTTATGTGAACTTCCTTGAAAATATAGTACTAAAAAACAATTATCTTGATTTTTCCCTTTTAGGAAAATAGAAATATAAAAAAATAAAAAAAAAAATAAAAAATGTATACTGGTACTCATAAAAAAATCTAGAAAAAATATATTTTGTATATAATTACTGGGAAATGAAAATATTTTAGTCAGATGGTAATATATACCTGATATTAGTATAAAATATTTCTTATTATAGAAATACCAGGTAAAATGATAATTTCAAGAATATATAGCATGGTACAAGGGATACAATTGTGCACGCGACTATTAGTGTCCCTAATAAAAAAAGTGTCCCTTGAAATTGACGCTAATAAAAAAAGTGTCCCTTGAAATTGTACTAATAAAAAAAGTGTCCCTTGAAATTGTACTAATAAAAAAAGTGTCCCTTGAAAAGTGTCCCTTCTAAACCCTAAGCCCTAGGCCTACCCTAGATGGTATTTTTTTCCCCCTTTATACCAGGTAAAATGATAATTTCAAGAATATATAGCATGGTACAAGGGATACAATTGTGCACGCGACTATTAGTGTCCCTAATAAAAAAAGTGTCCCTTGAAATTGACGCTAATAAAAAAAGTGTCCCTTGAAATTGTACTAATAAAAAAAGTGTCCCTTGAAATTGTACTAATAAAAAAAGTGTCCCTTGAAAAGTGTCCCTTCTAAACCCTAAGCCCTAGGCCTACCCTAGATGGTATTTTTTTCCCCCTTTATGTGAACTTCCTTGAAAATATAGTACTAAAAAACAATTATCTTGATTTTTCCCTTTTAGGAAAATAGAAATATAAAAAAATAAAAAAAAAAATAAAAAATGTATACTGGTACTCATAAAAAAATCTAGAAAAAATATATTTTGTATATAATTACTGGGAAATGAAAATATTTTAGTCAGATGGTAATATATACCTGATATTAGTATAAAATATTTCTTATTATAGAAATACCAGGTAAAATGATAATTTCAAGAATATATAGCATGGTACAAGGGATACAATTGTGCACGCGACTATTAGTGTCCCTAATAAAAAAAGTGTCCCTTGAAATTGACGCTAATAAAAAAAGTGTCCCTTGAAATTGTACTAATAAAAAAAGTGTCCCTTGAAATTGTACTAATAAAAAAAGTGTCCCTTGAAAAGTGTCCCTTCTAAACCCTAAGCCCTAGGCCTACCCTAGATGGTATTTTTTTCCCCCTTTATAATTACTGGGAAATGAAAATATTTTAGTCAGATGGTAATATATACCTGATATTAGTATAAAATATTTCTTATTATAGAAATACCAGGTAAAATGATAATTTCAAGAATATATAGCATGGTACAAGGGATACAATTGTGCACGCGACTATTAGTGTCCCTAATAAAAAAAGTGTCCCTTGAAATTGACGCTAATAAAAAAAGTGTCCCTTGAAATTGTACTAATAAAAAAAGTGTCCCTTGAAATTGTACTAATAAAAAAAGTGTCCCTTGAAAAGTGTCCCTTCTAAACCCTAAGCCCTAGGCCTACCCTAGATGGTATTTTTTTCCCCCTTTATGTGAACTTCCTTGAAAATATAGTACTAAAAAACAATTATCTTGATTTTTCCCTTTTAGGAAAATAGAAATATAAAAAAATAAAAAAAAAAATAAAAAATGTATACTGGTACTCATAAAAAAATCTAGAAAAAATATATTTTGTATATAATTACTGGGAAATGAAAATATTTTAGTCAGATGGTAATATATACCTGATATTAGTATAAAATATTTCTTATTATAGAAATACCAGGTAAAATGATAATTTCAAGAATATATAGCATGGTACAAGGGATACAATTGTGCACGCGACTATTAGTGTCCCTAATAAAAAAAGTGTCCCTTGAAATTGACGCTAATAAAAAAAGTGTCCCTTGAAATTGTACTAATAAAAAAAGTGTCCCTTGAAATTGTACTAATAAAAAAAGTGTCCCTTGAAAAGTGTCCCTTCTAAACCCTAAGCCCTAGGCCTACCCTAGATGGTATTTTTTTCCCCCTTTATAATTACTGGGAAATGAAAATATTTTAGTCAGATGGTAATATATACCTGATATTAGTATAAAATATTTCTTATTATAGAAATACCAGGTAAAATGATAATTTCAAGAATATATAGCATGGTACAAGGGATACAATTGTGCACGCGACTATTAGTGTCCCTAATAAAAAAAGTGTCCCTTGAAATTGACGCTAATAAAAAAAGTGTCCCTTGAAATTGTACTAATAAAAAAAGTGTCCCTTGAAATTGTACTAATAAAAAAAGTGTCCCTTGAAAAGTGTCCCTTCTAAACCCTAAGCCCTAGGCCTACCCTAGATGGTATTTTTTTCCCCCTTTATGTGAACTTCCTTGAAAATATAGTACTAAAAAACAATTATCTTGATTTTTCCCTTTTAGGAAAATAGAAATATAAAAAAATAAAAAAAAAAATAAAAAATGTATACTGGTACTCATAAAAAAATCTAGAAAAAATATATTTTGTATATAATTACTGGGAAATGAAAATATTTTAGTCAGATGGTAATATATACCTGATATTAGTATAAAATATTTCTTATTATAGAAATACCAGGTAAAATGATAATTTCAAGAATATATAGCATGGTACAAGGGATACAATTGTGCACGCGACTATTAGTGTCCCTAATAAAAAAAGTGTCCCTTGAAATTGACGCTAATAAAAAAAGTGTCCCTTGAAATTGTACTAATAAAAAAAGTGTCCCTTGAAATTGTACTAATAAAAAAAGTGTCCCTTGAAAAGTGTCCCTTCTAAACCCTAAGCCCTAGGCCTACCCTAGATGGTATTTTTTTCCCCCTTTATAATTACTGGGAAATGAAAATATTTTAGTCAGATGGTAATATATACCTGATATTAGTATAAAATATTTCTTATTATAGAAATACCAGGTAAAATGATAATTTCAAGAATATATAGCATGGTACAAGGGATACAATTGTGCACGCGACTATTAGTGTCCCTAATAAAAAAAGTGTCCCTTGAAATTGACGCTAATAAAAAAAGTGTCCCTTGAAATTGTACTAATAAAAAAAGTGTCCCTTGAAATTGTACTAATAAAAAAAGTGTCCCTTGAAAAGTGTCCCTTCTAAACCCTAAGCCCTAGGCCTACCCTAGATGGTATTTTTTTCCCCCTTTATGTGAACTTCCTTGAAAATATAGTACTAAAAAACAATTATCTTGATTTTTCCCTTTTAGGAAAATAGAAATATAAAAAAATAAAAAAAAAAATAAAAAATGTATACTGGTACTCATAAAAAAATCTAGAAAAAATATATTTTGTATATAATTACTGGGAAATGAAAATATTTTAGTCAGATGGTAATATATACCTGATATTAGTATAAAATATTTCTTATTATAGAAATACCAGGTAAAATGATAATTTCAAGAATATATAGCATGGTACAAGGGATACAATTGTGCACGCGACTATTAGTGTCCCTAATAAAAAAAGTGTCCCTTGAAATTGACGCTAATAAAAAAAGTGTCCCTTGAAATTGTACTAATAAAAAAAGTGTCCCTTGAAATTGTACTAATAAAAAAAGTGTCCCTTGAAAAGTGTCCCTTCTAAACCCTAAGCCCTAGGCCTACCCTAGATGGTATTTTTTTCCCCCTTTATAATTACTGGGAAATGAAAATATTTTAGTCAGATGGTAATATATACCTGATATTAGTATAAAATATTTCTTATTATAGAAATACCAGGTAAAATGATAATTTCAAGAATATATAGCATGGTACAAGGGATACAATTGTGCACGCGACTATTAGTGTCCCTAATAAAAAAAGTGTCCCTTGAAATTGACGCTAATAAAAAAAGTGTCCCTTGAAATTGTACTAATAAAAAAAGTGTCCCTTGAAATTGTACTAATAAAAAAAGTGTCCCTTGAAAAGTGTCCCTTCTAAACCCTAAGCCCTAGGCCTACCCTAGATGGTATTTTTTTCCCCCTTTATGTGAACTTCCTTGAAAATATAGTACTAAAAAACAATTATCTTGATTTTTCCCTTTTAGGAAAATAGAAATATAAAAAAATAAAAAAAAAAATAAAAAATGTATACTGGTACTCATAAAAAAATCTAGAAAAAATATATTTTGTATATAATTACTGGGAAATGAAAATATTTTAGTCAGATGGTAATATATACCTGATATTAGTATAAAATATTTCTTATTATAGAAATACCAGGTAAAATGATAATTTCAAGAATATATAGCATGGTACAAGGGATACAATTGTGCACGCGACTATTAGTGTCCCTAATAAAAAAAGTGTCCCTTGAAATTGACGCTAATAAAAAAAGTGTCCCTTGAAATTGTACTAATAAAAAAAGTGTCCCTTGAAATTGTACTAATAAAAAAAGTGTCCCTTGAAAAGTGTCCCTTCTAAACCCTAAGCCCTAGGCCTACCCTAGATGGTATTTTTTTCCCCCTTTATAATTACTGGGAAATGAAAATATTTTAGTCAGATGGTAATATATACCTGATATTAGTATAAAATATTTCTTATTATAGAAATACCAGGTAAAATGATAATTTCAAGAATATATAGCATGGTACAAGGGATACAATTGTGCACGCGACTATTAGTGTCCCTAATAAAAAAAGTGTCCCTTGAAATTGACGCTAATAAAAAAAGTGTCCCTTGAAATTGTACTAATAAAAAAAGTGTCCCTTGAAATTGTACTAATAAAAAAAGTGTCCCTTGAAAAGTGTCCCTTCTAAACCCTAAGCCCTAGGCCTACCCTAGATGGTATTTTTTTCCCCCTTTATGTGAACTTCCTTGAAAATATAGTACTAAAAAACAATTATCTTGATTTTTCCCTTTTAGGAAAATAGAAATATAAAAAAATAAAAAAAAAAATAAAAAATGTATACTGGTACTCATAAAAAAATCTAGAAAAAATATATTTTGTATATAATTACTGGGAAATGAAAATATTTTAGTCAGATGGTAATATATACCTGATATTAGTATAAAATATTTCTTATTATAGAAATACCAGGTAAAATGATAATTTCAAGAATATATAGCATGGTACAAGGGATACAATTGTGCACGCGACTATTAGTGTCCCTAATAAAAAAAGTGTCCCTTGAAATTGACGCTAATAAAAAAAGTGTCCCTTGAAATTGTACTAATAAAAAAAGTGTCCCTTGAAATTGTACTAATAAAAAAAGTGTCCCTTGAAAAGTGTCCCTTCTAAACCCTAAGCCCTAGGCCTACCCTAGATGGTATTTTTTTCCCCCTTTATAATTACTGGGAAATGAAAATATTTTAGTCAGATGGTAATATATACCTGATATTAGTATAAAATATTTCTTATTATAGAAATACCAGGTAAAATGATAATTTCAAGAATATATAGCATGGTACAAGGGATACAATTGTGCACGCGACTATTAGTGTCCCTAATAAAAAAAGTGTCCCTTGAAATTGACGCTAATAAAAAAAGTGTCCCTTGAAATTGTACTAATAAAAAAAGTGTCCCTTGAAATTGTACTAATAAAAAAAGTGTCCCTTGAAAAGTGTCCCTTCTAAACCCTAAGCCCTAGGCCTACCCTAGATGGTATTTTTTTCCCCCTTTATGTGAACTTCCTTGAAAATATAGTACTAAAAAACAATTATCTTGATTTTTCCCTTTTAGGAAAATAGAAATATAAAAAAATAAAAAAAAAAATAAAAAATGTATACTGGTACTCATAAAAAAATCTAGAAAAAATATATTTTGTATATAATTACTGGGAAATGAAAATATTTTAGTCAGATGGTAATATATACCTGATATTAGTATAAAATATTTCTTATTATAGAAATACCAGGTAAAATGATAATTTCAAGAATATATAGCATGGTACAAGGGATACAATTGTGCACGCGACTATTAGTGTCCCTAATAAAAAAAGTGTCCCTTGAAATTGACGCTAATAAAAAAAGTGTCCCTTGAAATTGTACTAATAAAAAAAGTGTCCCTTGAAATTGTACTAATAAAAAAAGTGTCCCTTGAAAAGTGTCCCTTCTAAACCCTAAGCCCTAGGCCTACCCTAGATGGTATTTTTTTCCCCCTTTATAATTACTGGGAAATGAAAATATTTTAGTCAGATGGTAATATATACCTGATATTAGTATAAAATATTTCTTATTATAGAAATACCAGGTAAAATGATAATTTCAAGAATATATAGCATGGTACAAGGGATACAATTGTGCACGCGACTATTAGTGTCCCTAATAAAAAAAGTGTCCCTTGAAATTGACGCTAATAAAAAAAGTGTCCCTTGAAATTGTACTAATAAAAAAAGTGTCCCTTGAAATTGTACTAATAAAAAAAGTGTCCCTTGAAAAGTGTCCCTTCTAAACCCTAAGCCCTAGGCCTACCCTAGATGGTATTTTTTTCCCCCTTTATGTGAACTTCCTTGAAAATATAGTACTAAAAAACAATTATCTTGATTTTTCCCTTTTAGGAAAATAGAAATATAAAAAAATAAAAAAAAAAATAAAAAATGTATACTGGTACTCATAAAAAAATCTAGAAAAAATATATTTTGTATATAATTACTGGGAAATGAAAATATTTTAGTCAGATGGTAATATATACCTGATATTAGTATAAAATATTTCTTATTATAGAAATACCAGGTAAAATGATAATTTCAAGAATATATAGCATGGTACAAGGGATACAATTGTGCACGCGACTATTAGTGTCCCTAATAAAAAAAGTGTCCCTTGAAATTGACGCTAATAAAAAAAGTGTCCCTTGAAATTGTACTAATAAAAAAAGTGTCCCTTGAAATTGTACTAATAAAAAAAGTGTCCCTTGAAAAGTGTCCCTTCTAAACCCTAAGCCCTAGGCCTACCCTAGATGGTATTTTTTTCCCCCTTTATAATTACTGGGAAATGAAAATATTTTAGTCAGATGGTAATATATACCTGATATTAGTATAAAATATTTCTTATTATAGAAATACCAGGTAAAATGATAATTTCAAGAATATATAGCATGGTACAAGGGATACAATTGTGCACGCGACTATTAGTGTCCCTAATAAAAAAAGTGTCCCTTGAAATTGACGCTAATAAAAAAAGTGTCCCTTGAAATTGTACTAATAAAAAAAGTGTCCCTTGAAATTGTACTAATAAAAAAAGTGTCCCTTGAAAAGTGTCCCTTCTAAACCCTAAGCCCTAGGCCTACCCTAGATGGTATTTTTTTCCCCCTTTATGTGAACTTCCTTGAAAATATAGTACTAAAAAACAATTATCTTGATTTTTCCCTTTTAGGAAAATAGAAATATAAAAAAATAAAAAAAAAAATAAAAAATGTATACTGGTACTCATAAAAAAATCTAGAAAAAATATATTTTGTATATAATTACTGGGAAATGAAAATATTTTAGTCAGATGGTAATATATACCTGATATTAGTATAAAATATTTCTTATTATAGAAATACCAGGTAAAATGATAATTTCAAGAATATATAGCATGGTACAAGGGATACAATTGTGCACGCGACTATTAGTGTCCCTAATAAAAAAAGTGTCCCTTGAAATTGACGCTAATAAAAAAAGTGTCCCTTGAAATTGTACTAATAAAAAAAGTGTCCCTTGAAATTGTACTAATAAAAAAAGTGTCCCTTGAAAAGTGTCCCTTCTAAACCCTAAGCCCTAGGCCTACCCTAGATGGTATTTTTTTCCCCCTTTAATAATTACTGGGAAATGAAAATATTTTAGTCAGATGGTAATATATACCTGATATTAGTATAAAATATTTCTTATTATAGAAATACCAGGTAAAATGATAATTTCAAGAATATATAGCATGGTACAAGGGATACAATTGTGCACGCGACTATTAGTGTCCCTAATAAAAAAAGTGTCCCTTGAAATTGACGCTAATAAAAAAAGTGTCCCTTGAAATTGTACTAATAAAAAAAGTGTCCCTTGAAATTGTACTAATAAAAAAGTGTCCCTTGAAAAGTGTCCCTTCTAAACCCTAAGCCCTAGGCCTACCCTAGATGGTATTTTTTTTCCCCTTTATGTGAACTTCCTTGAAAATATAGTACTAAAAAACAATTATCTTGATTTTTCCCTTTTAGGAAAATAGAAATATAAAAAAATAAAAAAAAAAATAAAAAATGTATACTGGTACTCATAAAAAAATCTAGAAAAAATATATTTTGTATATAATTACTGGGAAATGAAAAATATTTTAGTCAGATGGTAATATATACCTGATATTAGTATAAAATATTTCTTATTATAGAAATACCAGGTAAAATGATAATTTCAAGAATATATAGCATGGTACAAGGGATACAATTGTGCACGCGACTATTAGTGTCCCTAATAAAAAAAGTGTCCCTTGAAATTGACGCTAATAAAAAAAGTGTCCCTTGAAATTGTACTAATAAAAAAAGTGTCCCTTGAAATTGTACTAATAAAAAAGTGTCCCTTGAAAAGTGTCCCTTCTAAACCCTAAGCCCTAGGGCCTACCCTAGATGGTATTTTTTTTCCCCCTTTATGTGAACTTCCTTGAAAATATAGTACTAAAAAACAATTATCTTGATTTTTCCCTTTTAGGAAAATAGAAATATAAAAAAATAAAAAAAAAAATAAAAAATGTATACTGGTACTCATAAAAAAATCTAGAAAAAATATATTTTGTATATAATTACTGGGAAATGAAAATATTTTAGTCAGATGGTAATATATACCTGATATTAGTATAAAATATTTCTTATTATAGAAATACCA
>NW_028233167.1:0-20960 GCF_057557595.1 Rhyacophila brunnea | reverse complement strand
CGGCAAAAAATTCTTTTCAAGTCTTTTTCTTCGGTTTCCTTTGCTTCGCCTTCCGCTTTAGCACCATCCAGTTCCTCGTTATCGGGGGTTAGAGTAGAAGAATTTGAACTTTCTGGGGATGCCTGGTTATCTTGTGAAGAAGCTAAATTCACTTTTTCATCTTCTTTTACACACATCACAGATAACATTAGAAAATATAAATTAAACATAAAAATACAAAATCAAATAGCTTATATAGCTCGAAATATATTAAATACTTGAAATGGTAATGCATGTGATCATACGTATTATTAAATTTTTATTTTTTTTACTTCTATATTTGTATGTTTTTTTCATGCTTTATATTGTTATCATTTAGCTAATATAATAAATTTTATGACTCAAAGAAAACAGTTTTAGAAAACAATATCTTAAATGAATAAAGCTGACTCAATATGAGGATATTTATGTGTGATGAATAGGAATTCTCAATATATTTGTAAAAAATATTTGTCTTCAACTAGTTGATGATTGAAACGAGTTTATAGTTCTAAATATTCTTTTATAGTGATCAAAAAACTTAAGCATGCTATTTAGTTAAAATCCTTTTTATATACATTAAAAAAAACTCGCATTATTAGCGGATTCAAAATAATAAAAAATTTTAAGCAATTTTATTTGTTTTGTAAAGATATCTTTTTGCTTTGAATACATTACAAAACTATTAATTTACACCTGCTTGTATATAAGTGCACTTACAAGCCGCAAATAATTAAATATATAGTTTATTGTTTTTTTCTGGTCACATTTTATATTTAGTGATTATGTCTGTATTTTTTTCGGTTAGAAAATATGTGTATTGCTTAATCTATATACACCTCTGTCACTTTTCGTAAACATGAAAATTATTATCATTTATATCTAGACAATTTTTAGTGTTATCTTTAATCTATATCGTAGATCGTTTTATAAAAATAAATAAATATATTTAGGTGTTTTTTTTGTTGCTATTATTATTTTTTAGTCTTTTAATTTTATAAACTATAGAAAACGGGAATTTTATTAACATAATATGCTACAACCTTGGAGTTTAAATCATTTGAAAAATTGATGGACTAATTATTTTCATCTATAAACAATACATACATAGAAGATTGCATTTCTAAATGATAAACTATGATTTTAAAAAATATTTTTTAATACATAGAAGAGGTCGTAAACATACATGTATTATTGTTATAATTTTTTATAAAGACGCAACAGAATTTTAAAAGTAATATTTGCACAGCACACAACAGTGTTTTATATAGAGGACTAGTTTAAAGACAAAATTAAAAATATTTAGTTATCTTAATATTCTCGGATTTACATACCTTTTTGTGATCTCGATTCATTTTCTGATCTATCTTTTAAAATTTTGGCTTAAAAATACAAATCTAGCCCCAAATATATAAATATGCATAATTTCGTATAATCTCGAAAATAAACTTCCCAACTGTAAAAGCAAGTGAAATTTATATTAAATTTATAGTAGCTCGCGATAATAGACATGAATTATGTCTATAATAATTATGTACTTATAAATTAAATATAAAATTGCCTTTTAAATAGCTTTAAAAGAGATTAAATGCATTTTCTATCGCTACAACTACGTTAATTTTTTTACCGCAATATACAGAAAGTATAGGTAGAACCTTTTTACGAAATTTAAAAAAAAACCCAATAAGAATAAAATTAATGATGGCACTTCCTTATTTGCATATGATGGCAATTTAATTTAATTTGTGTTTTTTACTGCAATTTGCATTTATTGAGGCTTCCTCAAATATGTCATTTTTATTTTAAAGTATCTTAATCTTACACATAAGGAACGTTTTTTTAATTTACTTGGGATGGGGAGGGTCACAAAATATCATATAAAATATGTTAAGGGGTTAAAAATCCCGGACAAAGTATAAGCATGCATGCAAGCTCTCACACACCGTAAGACACTTGAACTCATCATATTTGAGAGAAGAAGAGCAGTTGATGAAGATAGATCGGGGTAAAGTCTCAAAAGATGCATCAAAGAGTTGTGCATTATTCCCAACACGCTGACCACGTTTAAGTAGATAAAATAGATAAAAATAAAATTTACCTATAAAAAAATATTGACCATCAAAATTCTACAATGTTTATGCTGTATTAAAATGTTTTATAATATTTTCACATTTATTCTGTGCATAAACGCCGCGTTATATTCCTAACCAGATATCATAGATAAAAATAAATCTATTATTATAAATTTCCAAATAATAGTCTATTTTAAAAAAAACATACCATTTATAAATCATCTTTATAAAAAGAATAAATTATTTCCCTTGTTTAAAAATATGATTTTTGGCGGGTAATATTTTAAAATGAAAGGTTAAATATTTCAATATATACAATGCTTGTACAAACACAAAATTTACAAATATATAGATTTACATTAATTCCTATATTTTAAAATTTAGCTTTTATTTATTGATATTTAATCTTTTTATGATTATTTTATTAACATGTTTTTATGCAAATTATTATTGATATACGGTTAATTTTATTATGATCCGAAAATTTTTATATGAAATTCATACATATCTAGGAATTCCTTAAATTTTCGCCATAATTTTTTAAATTTATTTAACTTTGTTTTTAATTATCCACAATTATCAGTTTAACCCATATGTTCTTTTTGATAGATATATACAAACATTTATTTATGATAATAGCTATCGGATTCAATAAGTATTTATGCATAGCAATTGAATAATGCATATATATTTATTTTGTAATGGAATGAAATCTAATAGTTTTTTTTTGCTATACTGTAAATTTAGTATGCAAATATAATTTATTTATAATTTAAGTATATTACACACACTTTCTGTGATATTACGCATAATTATAAAGCATTTTATTATCATTAATGAATTACAATAATAAAAGTATAAATGATGCAGTTAAAAAAACAATTAAAATCACATATGTTATACATCAATTTTGTTTTATTTTGAATTGAACCTTAAAATAGTTTATTTATCTTTTTAAAATGTAAATATATTATAAACCGCGTTTTTATTCAAATAAATTTATCTAGTGTTACGCAAAAAAACGATAAAAAAAATACAGGTAAGGCAAGTGCAAATAAAAAGATAGGATTAATGGAATATAAATAATTTTCACGATATTATAAGAAAAGTGAAAAAAGGCATTGTTTAGTTATAGAGGGATATTATTTCCATAGTTTTACCCGTCTAACTTGTGATGTAAAGGATATTGACTAAAATTTGAAGCTGTTAGTGTAACTGAGCAGAGAAACTGTGATCTTTTAGATAGATAAGCCATACAAAAAAGATGCAAACACATATTTATGAGCATAAATGTAAATTCTAGAACATTTCTGGGCTTTTAAAGGTTTTAAAACAGCAATAAAGATTTTGATATGCTCAAAGTTTTTTAGGTCACATGAATGCGATGAGAAAAAATTTGAAATTTCCCCATACAATTCTATTTAAAAAAATAATTCACACAATAAAATTTTTTAAAGATTTTTAAAATAATTTTATTATTCAACCTGTAAATTAAAAAAAATCCAAGAAGAGTGTATAGCATAAATAAAAGAGAAGAAAAATGCAATCTGAATTTATAAATTGTTTGAAATGTTAAACTATAAACTATGTATATATCATTGAATACCAATATATACTGTATGCTGAATGAATCATTTATATTATAGACCTCTTTTTCCATACGAAAAAAATTGAACAAATAATATAAAAGTATAAATATTTAAATTTTTATTGAATAATCCGTAATAATCATCTAAAGTAGGTTGAAAAAAATTTACATTTTTTTTCAATACTTTAACCCCAAAAAATCCTAGTTTCGTTCCATATATCTGTTCCTTCGATTAAATTATTAGATTTTTAACTGCAGCATTTTTTCAACACTTAGATTTCTTATATAAAGAAAATAGGTTAAAAACGGTCGCATTACCAACAATATAGCTTAAGTCTGGAAAGAAGCAATTTATACGGAATAAAAAAATATATTTTTAACTTCTACAAATTACAGTTTTGAGATTTTATAATTTAAGAAGATCAATAAACATTTCAAAATACGCCATAAGAACCATATTTATTGATAGAGATAAAAGCTTAATTTTGATCAAACCATTTATGTTCGTTTTTAGGTATAGAATGCTCATGTAATACATGTAATAATAGTATTCAACCCTAATTTTGATATATAACAGATATCTAAATCTTGTAGTTTCAACCGAGAATTTTATATTATTTCTTATTTGTTTGATAAAAAATAAATTTAAAGAATGCCAATTTATTCTAAATTTACTAAGATATTATTTTGTAGCCCACTAAATTGACATTATTTTGCGCTGCAAATATTCAAAGGCTTACAAAAAAAATAATGAAATAATAGTTTGCCAAGGAGGTTATTCACAATTTTTATTCATTTGAAAGTATATTTAGTTTCACAAATAATATATACGGTGAATCTAGGATGAAATAAATTCATAATTTATATTTAAAAATTAAAATATGACAATAATTTTATGTTAATATTTCTTTAATCTATACACAATACGAGGATTCATAAAATAGCATATGTTTATAAAAGTGTCCTTTTAATATATCATTCTTTGATAACTATCATATAAATCCGGGGTTTTCAAATATTATTTCTGGTCACTAAGCATGTATGTACATTGTGGAAGTCACCTTCAAAAATTAGTTTATTAATGGAATAATGCAGGAAGATGATTTTTCTATCGAGGATAGGAATTAGATAATCTATATAAACCAACACTTGATAAAGATTGAAATAAACGGTCTTAACATTATTAAGATTACACCAGAAGTTAATCAAATTATTATCGAGCTGTTCAACTAGCTCTTCGAAATACAACCATTAAATAGCATTCTATTAAAAATAACACATGGAAATCGAATTTTCCATTCAAAAAGTCAAATTTTATGAATTTGGATATCAGAAATAATCTTTAGTTTTAAATTTGTGATTCTTTGTTGTTTAAACCCATTAACAGGGTAAAATTAATTATGAAATTTGAAAAAAATCTTCTTTTTTTACGTATATCCTAAAATTTTTTTCTTACTAGCGTTATTGAATGACGTCTTTTATTCATATACAAAGCTATCTATGTCCATTATAGCCACCCGAATGAACTTAACACATCAAATTATAGATAAGGTTTTTTAGTCACATTATAATAAATATTTATAATTATATTTCTTATATTCTATTGAAATTTAATCTGAATTTACTTTGCGAAGGTACGTGGTAATTATATTTTTATCTTTTTAGCATTTTCATATAGGAATTAGGATTTTTGTTCACGTTATAGTTTTTCATTGCAGGATATTTATAGACCATAATTATTTTTTATACGCACTAATGTTTTAGTGTAGTCATTATCGATAAGATATGCATGAAAATATAATTTATCATCACAGAAAATTAAAAAAAAATTATAATTACTATTTTTCTGATAATGTTGAACCAAAATTCATTCGAATTCAAATGAACGCATTTAATATTAGTGTTGCCGTGCTTCTTTTTAAGTGTGTCCCTTTTCGATACCAGAACTACATTATTTTCCGATTTTGAGATTTAATTCAAACTCGTTAAAGTGAGTTCCTATTCCTTAAGTAAAAATGCATATTCTTACGATTCTAATCTTGACCAAAAACATTGATACAAAATACAGACACTTGTGTGTCATATTCGTATATAAGAGTTTTAATTTCTTAAAAGTTAAGTTATTCGGATTTTATTTTTTACAAGAATATAAATTTCTTCGCCATTGTCACTTATTAGTTAACATATCACGGTAAGAATCAACACACTATAATATTTTTTTTCGCGATGTAAAGTACTTCGGTTTTTAAATCACAATAAACTTCCTTATAAATTCATGATGTAGCATCAGACAAGCTTTCATTTACTTTTTTCTGATATAATCTATCACGACTATTTTCTTTGACGTATAATAAAGAAGCTAATATTGTAAAAATAACTTTAACCAATGTCTCAAGACTGATAAGGTATTTTATTATTATAGATAAAAATTTATAAAAACAAAACATAGTTTTGGTAATATATATTCTGATTTGATCCGAGTATTCATTTTTACTTAAAATTTGTTATTTTTATTAGAATTGAAGAGCTTTTTTTAATGTTTAAATTTGTTCAAGCGAAACTATATTTGTTCAATAAATCAGATTTGTCATATAAAACTTATTTGTACATCATTTTCATTTTATTACTCGCTACATATTATTTTTTCGATAAAATTATGAGAAAATAACATTTTTAAATTGATAAAATATTATAAAAAAAGGAAATATTGATCATAAAGTCAGTTTCCAAACAATTTCTCAAGACTTAAAAATAAAAGTGATAAACTTAAGAAAGTGGACATAATTAAAAAAATTACTTTTCTTTAATAAATTTTTTTAAAAATTGAAGATAATTGTGACAAACCTATGGTCAATCTCTTTCTAATTCTTTGAGTTTGTTTTATATATTTTATTATGTGATTGTTCAAAATTTTTATTTAAAATATAGAATTAAAAACGAAATCCAATCCAATCAAATAGAATAGATAAATATACTAAAGAACATATAGTTTTTATAAAATCTCTAAACTTTTACAAAATTAAAAATCTACATAATAAATAAATGGTAAAACTATCGGATTGTGTATCATAGCTAAAAAAAAGTGGGGTTTTGAGGTATATTAAGGGGCGTATTATATATTTTGATATAATATTTATTTACTAATTACGTGGATTCTTTTCTGCACTTTATCTTATTTTTCACTGTTAAGAACAACATCTTCAGCTTTTTCACTTTTTTTGTACATTTTTTCAAGTGCAAAATCAACTCATACCATAAGGCTTTCGTCACTTGCAAGATTATACATTTTGAAATCCAAGGAATGCTCCTCAATGTTCGCTTTAATACTTTCCAGCTTATATATTTATGATAGAATACAATTATTAAAAATATAATCATGAATTTATCGGTAGTAATATCATTTCTATTTACTGAAATAAAATTTATGATAAAAAACCGAAAATTCTTATAAATATTTAAACGGTAAACATTCTCAATAAAGCATTTCTATTATAAGCATAAACCAAATAAATCTAAATCACTAATAAATTATTTTAATATCAATCTAAGCTTAGTCATATATAAAGTTCTCTGATTATATGAAATTTATATCCTACTATCGCAGGAAATTTTTATTATGTCTTAAGATTTATATTGATTCGAATAGTTTTACTGACGAAATCACGCTTTTAAATAAAAAAAACATTCCATTTCTTAATGCAAATTATTACCATCAGAAGAATATTTTTACAACAGGTGAGTTGAATCTATCCAATAATATTTTCATGCGCAACTTAAAACATATCGGAGGCTCGCTCTTTTCAAGATAGAATTATTTTCATGGACGTAAAGCTAATCCATCTTTTTTTTAATATACATCTGAAAATAATATTGGGACCGAAAAATTAATTTCATATGCAAGTATTTATTAACCATTAAATAAACTTATATTTAAGTCCCTACTCAAATCTTATTAAATTGTAATGTTGGGATTTAGATTTGTATAAAATAAAATTCACCAGAAAATATAAACCATATATGTATATTTTCCACACTATCGAGTGTCTTTCTTGGCATTTTGTTCCATTTGTGGATTAGTTATGAGGAGCTCATATCTATAAATTTTATGATATAGATTCGAAAATTCTTTATGAATATGGAGTAGACATAAGTGCGCCTATTAATGTGTTAAAAATTTAGTATTGCTGTCTTTAAATCTTAAATTTGATACAGATTCTCTTTTTCACATATATCACACGAATAAATACGCCATAGCATGCAAAATACTAGATAAAATATGGATGTGTGTATTTTTTTTTGGAAATATATAAATATCGGAGGCACTTTATAGGCATTTGAAACAAAAATTTACCTTTTATACTCTTAAATGCTGTTTTTCGTTTTTTATTTTATATGGGTATTTCAATTCCGCATATAAATATATCTAGACTTTAATCAACGGAATTGAAATTGGATTCTTTACGTGAAATTTATATAAAAACAAATAGTAGTTAACACTTGGTATTTAATAGATATTTCTTAAGAACCTACAATAATTTTTATACGTCGTGCGGAATTAAAAAAAAACAAATAGTAGGAGAAACACACTAAATACTTTATTGTATTCATTACTCTAAAACAGGAAATATAAAAACATTTGATCACGGTACAGAAAAAAAACAAACTTTAAAGAAGGATATCATAATATGAACATAAGTCATATTTTAATTGACTGATTAGTGATCACCAGATTTATGACGACTAAATTAAAATGATCAAACTGAGTAAAATCACACACATTAAATTATAGATATTGTAAAAAAAGAATATCATATCTGGAGAGAAATAAAGCTTCTACCTATAGCTCAAGGCGGAAAAACAAGGTTTTTCGGAAATGTATTCACCAATAAAATAATTAAATTGTAAAATTCTATAAAAGGTTTAGAACACTAAAGCTTATAATTATTTTTTAGTGTTCATATTCACCAAATATATCGATTTTCAATCAATGTAGATCAAATATTGTAATAAATTGCGAAATATACGATTTTCAAATTTATTAATTTTTATTTTTCAATTTGTTTTAGAAATGTCAAATAGTTCACTGTGATAAGCTTATAACATAACAAATGATAATATGAAATCACTTATTGTACCATATAATTTATTAGTTTGGAAATACTACAATTTTTTCCTATTCAACTAATAAAAGAAGCGAAGCTACTTTATAAAAATGTATAAGTGTCAAATAAAACTTTAAAATTATAAAAACCACAAAGAAAAATCATAATAACGTCTTTAAAATACATATTTGCACTGTTCCTACTTTGTATATTATCAAATTATATTACCAGTTTTTTAGGAAATTATTGCTTATTAACAAAACATGACATAATATATTATGTATTCAATAATAAAAATAAAAATTACTATTTCGCGGAAATAAATAAATATATATGATGCAAAATTCCAAAAAAACTTTAAGAATAGGTAAAGTTCAATTTATTATTTAGATTAATTTGTTTTTTAATTCTCATAAGGTGGTTTTCGGCATTTTAAACCGTCGAATTAAAACATTTTTGACTATATTTGCATATAAAAAACAGTATAAAAACTATAATTTTGATGCAAGACTATTCCACGTGAAAAACTGAAGAAGCAGTATCGATTTTAAGAGAATACATTTTAATATAAAATTGAGAACTATTTTTATTTTCAGGATTTAAAGAGCTTAGATATACTTGATAAAGAAAAAATATTCAAGTAAATATTTTAGAGTCGAAAAAATATTAAGTACCCGATTTCAAACTATTACGACACCCAGGCAATAATTATAAACAAAGTAAAAGCTGAAATAAAACACCATGATCTTCGAGATGAATTAAGCATAATTATAAATATCCAACATCTAAAAAACTAGAAACCTAGCCACTTTCGTGTGCTTAAACAGTTTTTTTGTGGATTCTAGGCTAATATTTATTTTTTTACAAGCTAAAATATGTTTAAATGGATCATTAAAATCCTTTATTTTAGGACCTATATGCCTGTATTATATTTATAGACATTTCTAACTACATCTATAGGAAATTTTATTCTTTACTGCCAGCTCATCTTTAAACAGATATAAGCTTGGACTGGAAATCAAGGACTGCTATAAATCAGAATAAAAGAAATTTTATTTTGGTAATAAGATTTATATAATCATTTCAGGATACAAAAGAAAATATGAATTTGTTTATTTTATATTCGAGAGTCGGATATAGATCTATAAAATATTATATTTATCACTAAAAAAAGAAAAAAAATTTGCGCTGTATATTTCTCTTTTAGTTTATCATATAACATATATAAACCACAATATATAGGAATTAATATTTTACTCGATGGATTTTATGCAGTTATAAAGCCATAACATAAATAATTATTTTGTGGATTTGAAGTGTTTAAAAAAGCTAATAGTAGGCATCTTAAAATAAATGAAGTGGTTTCTTTAATTGTATTTTATCTTAAATAAATACCATGGCAAGAAGATCCATTTCGACATAAATTTTTGTTTATTCTCGTAACCTGGGTGTCTTTTTTTATTTAAATGTCGATTAGACATGTAAAATCCAAATAATATTATGATAACTACATACGTATATGCACGATATTTTTAAGGAATTTCATATAAAATATATTATCTACATTGTCATAACAGATTTTCTCTATTATTTAGGGTCTTCGTCTGAATGTCTCAAGACTTGAAACACTACATGTAATGATTAAAAAGTAACTCGCATTTATTATTTATATAATTAAACGGGCCTAGTTGTACCAAGCTAGAGTAGAAATTCAAAGAGGTTCTTTCACCCATGGTAATGTATTTTTAGCAGACAAATTTAGAAATAATCAATTTTTAAATATATTTTCATTCATTAGGACATAAAAAGTATTTGGTAATTAAAATATGATGTAATTTTTTATAGCAAAAAAGTTATGGTATTTTAGACAAATAAAATATAAAAAGGTGAACACATAATTAAAAAAAAATATAAATATGGAAATTAGTTCTTAATTAAATTTACCGAGCATAAAAAAATAATAAAACAGAAAAAAGTTATTAAAAAAACTATTCTTGTGAAGCTGTATGTACTACAAACATTTGAACGTGTAGGATTAATTTGTTTCGCATCTAATAAATAAGGCAGTGAAATTAAATAGAAAATAAAGAGTCTATAAAAAACCCTAAATGAATGTCATAAATTATGTGATACAATTAAATTTTAATAATTCTAGTGATAAAAAGAATGTGAAATCAACGAAAAATCGAAAAGAGCTAAAATACTTAGACTTAATATAAATATTAACAGAAGGAGCCGTTAATATGTTGATCAGAATGAAAATTAAATTATAATATTTTATGTTTGAAATACGTTTATTTATAAAGCTTATTTTATCAGAGATTTCATTGTTATTTTATAAATTTTAAATATATTTTTCACACTATTTTGTGCACATAATTTTATTCAAAATTGCTTAGTAAAACTTTAATATCTGTATAGCATATAAAAAATATTTTTTCAATTAAATATATACCACCTATAAAATTAAATATATCCTTTTTTGCTTTTTTTTCGGTTATTTTATTCTTAGTTTGTACTCTTTCATTCAAAAAAGATTAACGGTCTTAAACTGGCCACATGTTGGTTGGGTCATCGCTATGAGGAAACATATTAACAATTACAATAATATCTTTGATATCCTAATAAAGCGTTATTAAATCTAGTAATTTTTTTTACAGCGGGTCGATCCAACAGTGTTTGCTATAACCTTTGCTACTAAGAGGAATTAATACGGAATTAAAATGATATAAATTTAATTTAGTGGGGATAATTTGAACCATTAATCATAAAATATGTGACTCTAGGTTGAATTTATAACCACTTGTCTAAAGAAACAATTTATCATAATGCCCAGATAAAGATATTGTAATACGTATAAAAAATACAATATTTAGTGGAAAAACAAGCTATAGCTATTTTAAATATTAATCTAGTGAGTTGTTTAATATTATATTAAAAATCGAATTGTGACTCTAAAAGAGATAGCAAAATCAGGGCCATGAACTATTAATTTGATATAGATAGGTTAATATGTAAATATAAGAGAATTTGACTTTTCCTAAAAAATAATTTATATATATGAACTGATGATTAAAAAAGTGACATTGAATTTAAGTGTTCTCTTAATGTGCTATTTATATACTAAAATCATACGAAATATAAATTAATCTATGAATATTAGTTCATTCGTAAAGTTGTGCAGATTAAATTCCAAATATTTTAGATAACATTCTTGGAATGAAATGAAGCGGGACAAAAAAATTCTACCAATCAAGTGGGCATCACTCAGAAGTCGGTATAATATCTATTCTTTATTTCAATAAAAGAAAAGAAAAAAAAACACATAGTTTTTGTGTTTCAAAAATCTACAGCGAAAATTTTTGCTATATTTTTTATTATTTTTTCCTTTTAACTTTTTGGCACAAAAAATAAGAATAAATAAATTAAAGAAAGATTAACCGTAATTATAGTACAAGTATATCCTACGCCCAATTTACTTCTATATTTTAGTAGAGATATATCTTTTAATTTATGATAATTAATAGAGCACATAAAATGATTATATAAATAAATTGGCATTTATATCTTTGTTTCATATATAGAAGCGGCATCATATTAGACAATAAAATTACATATAATTTTTTATATATGCGGAAATATGCATTTATTGCACACATAAATTACGTTAATAATCATATAATAATTTTTTTATCAAAACAGATCATTTTATTATTATCATAGCATCATTCTAGATTTATCGTTGATAAATAAATGACAACAAATTTATGGACACTGTTATAATTTATCAAGATTTTTATCAACCACCTAAACTCAAACTATTGAAATATTTAGCTTATCTAAATCTACGTTCTTCGTGTGAATTCTAATAACTGGATTTGGCATCAAGCCTAAATCAATCTCTTTAGATTCAATATATACGGATATTTCCTTTTTCGTATCAGTTTGTTTTTCTTGGTCTCTTAATTTATCATTCAAGTTCATTTTATTGGAATCCAGATTGACAATATATTCCATAAATTTGCTTAATTCATGTCCATAGTCATCTATTTTAGCAAAATTATATTCAGGTGCCAACTCTGGTTTTTTATCATCCGCATAAACACTCGCTTTATTCAAAGATAAACTTCGCATTCCATTTGCTTCCGAAGAAATTATATTTTCATTTTTAATCTGCGGTTTTTCATATTCTATCTTTTCCGATTTTCTTAGACAGCAAAAAAAATATTTTAAAAATTTAAGCATATTTAATTAAGTTAAAACTAATTTATAGCTTATGTTAATTATTAATCACTTTTGATTTTATGATATATTATAAAAAGTTTTTCTATATTATGATCTTTTTCAGATTTTCAATATTTTGAGGCATTAAAATTGCCACCATAGACAGCATCTTTGATAATAGACAAGTTTAAGAATATTCTTAGAGTACAGAATATATAAGATGATGCAGGGCTAATAATACACCGAAAAATTTATCTAGGATACCATTTCGAAATATACTAATACGATTGCTAAATATATCTTTAATAAAATAAGATTAAGTTTTAAATTAAATTAATATTTTGTAAAATCTAATTTTCCAGGATGTAGAAACCGTAATTTTATTTTATGTATTTCAAGAAAATTCCCATATGAAAATTTATAAAAAATTTAATGTGATATTATAACAAATAATATTAAAAGATTTAATTACATACTTGCAAGCTAAAAAACACATATCTTCAAACACTAATTATATTTTTTATGATAAAGATTCATAAAAATCATATATAAAACAATAAAATTTTCAGAAATATAATTACTTGATAAATTTTATAGTAGAAACGAAATTTTCTTTTTGAACATTAAAAATAGCAAAGTGTTATTTTTGTGATGACGTGTTCATTATGTTGATCTTATTTATAAATTACGATCATTTTTAAAATTTAAAAAAAAAAATCAGATAAGAGTTTTATATTCTATAGATATACTAAATATTGATATTTATACACATAAAAAATACTTTAAATATTATATTTAGAACAACTTCTATTGGATTTGTATATTTATAAAATATTTTGTTCTATTATTGGATAAAATAATTATTTATGTAAAAATTTCATGACCGTAAATTGTGTTCTGTGGTTTTTCAATCATATTCAACTTATCTACATTCAGAAGATGTATTTAAAGATTTTATTGAAAAATTCATTTTAACTAACCAAAAAAGCAAAGTTTCCAAAATTATTATCATTTCAACTATTTTTTGCATTCAAATAATAATATAAAGTCCTTTTTATTTTGTTTCAAATGCTTTATTTTTTACATTCTTAGATCTTCGCAAAAGAAGGTTAAAAATTTGGCAAAAAAAGCTTCTACTCTATGATCAAGATTTTTAAGTTCGATAAATTTCATTTATGTCAGAAACAAATTTGTGACGGAACTTTGAAGGCATATATTTTTGAGTAAAAATTCCAACTATTATACACATATAGTCTTCATATGGGATTAAACGCCATTGACACAGATTCATCATATAATCATCCTTATTTCCATAGTAAATTCGCACACTTAATTTTACCACAGTCTATAGTATTATGCTACTATATTTTCTTATTTTTATTATAAAACACTTCATTCGAATTATCTTTGGTAAATTTACGAGAAAGAAATATATAGTTGCAAATATTTCACATAAAATTATAACAAAAAGTGATTTTCATTTTATTCTATCATAATATACAATTATTTCAATAATAATGGATTTTTATTGTAACATCGATGATATAACTCTGAATAAATGCATATTAATTTGATACTATTACTAAAAATCGCTCGAAAAACGTTTGTAACGATTAGTGTATGTTCAAGATACTATGCCCTTGTAAATCAAAATTTGTTTTTTGAATTTCAATTCGATTATTAGTTTTTTAAAATATGTTTCCTTTAATGGTCAAACCTTTTTTTAAGACTTATAAATCTTTCTAACGTGTAGAGAGTTTATAAGCCTTATCTGAATTTAGGATGCTTAAGTTATAAAGAGCCATATAAATCTTAGAAATAGCATCTTTTTGGATCAAGTTATATAGATATTTTGTAAATTTACGCCTATTTATGCCGTTCTAAAATTTAAAGATAAAAAAAAGATTCTATCATTATCACGCTAAATTATAACATTTTATTACAATATCATAATTCACTGTTATATTAGATCTAGTATTTATAGAATAAGCCTACTAGCTTTATCATGATATAAGTAAATACACACATATATGCTTATAATTTAATGAATTTGAATAAAAAATTTATTAGCAAACAATTGACGAATTCAAGAATTACAGATATTAACTAAAAAATATGCTTTTTATATTTCCATACAATAAAATTTACACTACATGTTTTTCTTAAAAAAAAGAAGATATTGGGCCTAAAATAGTCTTAATTTCAAATTTTTTTCGTCTGGGTCGATTATTTGACAGAATATTTTAAAATCGTTTGAATTTTTCAACGTTAAATTTCTTCATAAAAAAGAATGAAATATATCATGATATTTTGGTATTATCTTATGCATTAAATATATTTTCCCCCAGTAACTCGGTTTTAACTAAAATCTGATCCATTTCACAATTTCTTTCATAATAATTTAATTAAAACATAAAAATAATTTTCAAGTAATTAATATCGTGAAAATAATGTTCGACAAAATATCGGGTTTAGCAACAATACAAACCATATAAAATACCATTTTACTATCAAATTATTATTACAATAAAAAAATCTTATAAACTATCCTAATTCCAATTTATTTCTTATTATACCCAATCTTTTTAAAACCACATATAATCTGTAGATATTATATCTTATTTTATGTATTACAAGCAAGGAGTATAATAATAAAAAGACTGATGGATATTTTTACAAATTCACGAAAAGTAATTCTTTTATTTTGTTCGATTATAATTAAATAGTGAGTTTATATAATTCAAATTATTTTATTGATGTGTATAAATAGTTAAATGCTAATTTTTATGGCATAAATTTAGATTGAATGTAATCTTCTAAAATTAGATTCATGTGTATCAACCAAGTACTCAATATTTATTATAAATTTTCTAAAGGTCATTTTCATTTTTTTTAAATAGTGTATATATTATTTATTACACAAACAATTGTTATTTATAATATCAGTGATAAGTATTTTTATATTTCATTTTCATACAAATAAGCTAATACTTTATAAGAAGTATATATAGACAATGCAACATTTCTATATTTTTTTAGTGAAACCTAAATATGTTAAAAAGAGTTATATTTCAAATAAAAAGTAATTTATAAGATTTGGATAATATTATTTTCCAAAATCATTATTTAATAGAAATCCTCTTTTTCAATTTTTTATGCAACTATCTGTATTTATAATTGATTCAAAAGACCGATAAAAATTCATTGCGATAATTATATTAAGATTTAGTATTACTGCACATTTTTTTGGATTTTAAATCGATTATAGAACATTAATGCAAAATGAGCGACGAAAAATATCTAAGACTATTGATTTATTGCCATAAATGTTTTTATAAAGACAATATTACCAGCGAAATAAATTTCTATATTGGAGAATGTATGCATGTTCTTTGCAAGAATTGTTTTAATGATGCTCAATGTTGTTCAGTTTGCAATGAAAATTCATCATTCATAATATTAAATCAAGAATTCAAGCATAAGTTACTAAGAAATCCATCTGAATCGTTTAACGAGCCAATAGAATCTTGCATGTTTCAGCTATCATCAGCATTGAATTTAATTATGTACCAAAAATCAGAGGTTTCCAAGCTCAAGTCTCTATTGCGTAGAACTAAAGAAGAGCTAGATAGAATTCGTGCCGTCAAAAGAAGAGATACTAAAATCATAAATGAAAAAAATAATAGACTCTTTGACTTTAAAAATATAAAAACAGATGATAATAGAGATAAGAATAACAACCAAATAAAAAGAACAATAGACAAGATATATTATGAGACTAAAAATCCCGAAAATGAATTTATAAGACAAAAAAAGCGCGAAGTTGAAAATATAAATAATCCCAATTCTATAGTGTCTGATCAAAATTCATTGAGAAATATTCCTAAAGAAACAGCAAAAGCAAAAAGTCATTTCTTGATGAATATTACGAATAGAGACGGCAAGAAATATTTCAATCATCACGATCCAAAGCGTCATTCTTTGTCATCTTCAAAGAGTTCTAGGATCACTGTTGCGCCAAAAGAGTCACAATTTAAATATCTCTTCAGAAGACAGGATGGTTTTTAGCAAAAAACAAATGTTAAAAATGGTTAAAGTTATTTGTAAAATGTACTTAAATTTTTACATTAAAAATTGATAAAACTGCCTTTATACCATATATTAAAAACAATATAGAATGACTTTTATATTTGCATATGATTTGATAATTATATGAAAAGATTTAAACTTTCAAAATGTTTATAAGATCATTTTAAATAATTAAAGATATAAATGGGAATTTAAATGATATCTTAAGTTTCCATCAAGGATTCTTCTATTACATTGAATTTTTATTTTATATAATTTCACTTTTTCATTTTTCTAAAAAGTAGAGAAGACAAAAAAAATATCTGAAAAAACAACATTAACTATAAGTTGATGGAATAGGATACATTATTAAGCTACAATATGCGACATAAAAACCAAATGATCAGCCTAGAGTACAAATAATAACTTTTGGAATTTTGAATACGAAGCAACAACACAATTGGTTTCCTGGACATTATCACGCAATATAAAATTTTTTGATATTAATTTTATAAATTGAAGCGATAATTTAAGCATTCTTATTATTTCTAATGTATTTTAAATGTTTATGGTTACATTTTTATGTAAAATTCCATATTAATTTGGATAATTTGTCATTTTTTTTTTATAAAATACCAGATGTGTTGTTTTTCATGTCATTCAAATTCATTGTAATCGTATTTAAAATTTTGTTCAATCGAGCATATAATTATACAGTATTAAAAGATTTCAGGCAAAAAATTCATAATTTACTGGCTTGAATATATATTAAAAATATTTATAACAAAGGATATAGTCCATGAAGTCAATAATGCAAGTTAAAACTCTTAAAAAATCGAAATGACAAAAAAAATATGTAAATTTGAAATTTAACATACTTTTTCAATAAAATTTCAAATAACATGATTAAAATAAATAAAAATTAGACAATTATATTTCAATTTTAGTTTTTTAATTGATAATATAAACCTTCTTCAGTTACTAACTATACTATTTTATTTATTTTTTAATTTTCTTTTTATCAATTTTATCTATTTAGACGTGGCAGCCCATTAGGAATAATGTACAACAACTTGATGCATCTATTGACACCTTCCCCTGATCTATCTTCATTAACTGCCTTTCTTCTCAAAAATGAGATATGTTCAAGTGTCTTGCGGAATGTGAGAACTTGCACGTATGCTTTTACTTCGTCCATGATTTTATATACCTTAAAATATTTTTTATGACTAACCATAATATATGTGACATTTCGTATGAAGTTATCTGGTATACGCGATCGTTCACATTAAAATCTTAATTATTAGCCTATAAAAATAAAACATAAGTAATATATTCTAAATTTGTGTTTAGATATGTAAGCATTCATAATAAAAGTATGATAGAAAATAAATAAATAGAAAGAATTTTTCTACGCGCATATCAGATTCTCTTTCCTTGGAAGATATCACAATTGTACCACACTATGTGGCTAAAATTATATACTTGCACCGAGAAATCAATTAAAAATTAATAATCTGCATATTTAGTGTTTTTTATATTAAGAAGATTTATTTTACTGTAAAACAGCTTATACATATTTTCTGCATACTCAGAGGGGCGATAAAAATTTACATTTCGGAATTTTAAAGACCCTTCCGTGAAATCCTGCTTTAAAGACATAAATATGTATTTTAGACCGCATTTTTACTAATGAAGAGATGAAAAGCATCATATAATCTTTCCAAAGAGCAACCTGACGCTATGTTTATATAAGATATAATAGATAGAAAGTAAATTTACCCTCAATAAATAAAATAAATGCTTAAAAAGATATTTGTATTCCTTAGCCATTAAATCTTATAAAAGTCGATAAAATATATGCGCTCCTCTTTTTTTTAACTAGAATATTGCCTTTATATAAACTTAAAAAAGTAAAATTTTTTAATATTTTAACAAGGGTATTAATTTGCGTTTTCATGGATATAATATGGATAATTTCATGCAGCTATTTCTTGAGAAAAACAAAAAATAGCATATTTATAATATAAGAGATAGATTAAAATACGATAATTCTTCTTTGTAAAATATTAATTTATAATTCTAAACATTAGATTATAAAAAAAGGTTTAATAACTGATTAGCTGCCGACTTCTCACTTTAATTATATTATGAATATATTTTTAAAAAAATTTTCATTCCGGATTCGATTTAGCTTGCAATACTTATTGGTTCTTTTATTATAATTGGATTATATTTTGAAATAGAAATGTGATTATAGCATTAAGATCTCCATTTACATAAATTTAGATCCTTCATTAAATTACAAAAAAAAATATATTAAAACTTGAAATTCAAATGATTTTATAAATAATCATGAATGTCTATAGAAATTTATACATCTTAAAATATAAATATAACACATGTAATTTGTTCATTAATTAAAATTCCTCTTTTCTAGTCTAAAAAAATTTAATTTGCATTTTTTAGGATCTTTAAATATTATCTATTACAAGCTTGTAATGTATAAAATTCCAAAAGATTTTTTATAAACTTTTTTCCGTAATATAGTTCTATTTCCACAAGAAAAATCAATAGCATTAGTTTTCGATATTCCTAGTGAATAATTAAAAATAACGGTACGAATATATATATTCATTTGTACCTTTTAAATATTATTAGTCTCGCCCAGAAATCTTAAGTCTATTTTTATATTATATATCAATTTATTTCTTTTCTCAACGGTCTTTTCGTCTTTTACCTTTTATCTTCTTTGAATGAGCATATATATATTTTCATTCATAGAGGAAAAAATTGAAATGAATATATAGGTTTCAATAAATCAAATAATCTTATTTGATGTGAAAATAAGATAAATACGTTGTGCCTAAATAATTTTAAAAACGATACAATTTTAGATCATATCAAAACTTAATTTTTATATGAAAAAAAAACTATATGATGATTTTCAAATATTTTCAATTCAAATATGATATTAAAATAGTAATATTCAAGTATAAAAGAATACATACATTAAATATATTAAATCTCAATTTATTTTTCTTTTTCACATGATAGTTTCCATTGCTGAAGGACTATGTAAGATGTTTATTAAGATTCTAAGTTATAATTTACATTATAAAAGAAAATTTGGACATATAATTTTCTAATAATAATAAAGATTAGACTTAAATTGTAACACAATCTTATTATAATGATATGAAAGTATTGATACCTTTACGGTAAATCAAAAAGAAAATTTTGGTGCATGTCATGAATATTTTTAAGTTGAACGCATAACTAGCGCATCTCATACATTGCTTCAATCAAACTTCAAAGTTATCATTATTTAGATTAAAATCTTTTTAATTTCATGTGCTTACTTAATGCAACATTTTATATATCTATTTAAACATAGGTTGTTTTTTTCGTGTTTTACGGTTATTGAAATACATTATAATTTGTGAGTTATAGTTATAAATTAGCCTGTTCACCATCAGATAGTTTTTATTGAAGACTGCAACGTAACTATTGGAATTCTATAGTCGCTTAATATTTAATAAATTTTAAAAAATAGTTTTAATGCTATTAATACATATCTTGAGATGGGTACCTTATGAGGCTCTAATATTTTCGAGAAAATATCAACTTTAATGAAATTACATAAAAAAAATTCATATCAATTGATTAGCTATCATTTATAAAATTACAAATATGCAGCATTCTTTTTGATTAAATGTCATAGTAAAATCGCACAAACTAAAATTATCAGATTTCTGTACTAATAACATATAAATAATTAAGGACTAATAATTCGCGCAAAAACTTTTTATAAAATTCCAAAAAACCAAATAATATTAAAACGATCACAACTAATTAAAACCATGCAGTTTTAAGCATGTTTGGATA
>NW_028233166.1:0-21028 GCF_057557595.1 Rhyacophila brunnea | reverse complement strand
TAGTTTCGTAATTTTTCTTCACTCACTATAATATAATTATTTACTAGATGCAGATTCTCCTTTCTGAAGGGGATCCATATAATTCAATTATTTGCTCTGTAAGATCATGGAAACATTATTCAAATTTTTAGATTGGTAGGTTATATTATTTGTCTTTATATATTATATAGACCTGCAGGATTTTCTTATTTACAATGTTTAATGTTACTTTATTTGTTCTCTTACACACCTTTGTCGCCTAGTTAACTAACTTTTGCTTGTATTTTTTAAAAAAAATTGTGTTGCATTTTTTTTTATTTTCATGTTCAAATTTTCAAAAAGATATTTTCCCACCACTATTGTCCACTATAATTTTATTTCCTAGCTTTCTTACTTGTTTTAAGCACAGATACATTTTGAACTTGTTGTTTTAATAGGTCATAACACTCTTGAAAAAATAAATCCTTTGTTAATGTGTATTTGTTTTGAAAATGTATTCATAATGAGCATGTTCAAACTTTTGACCTTCTTTCCTGCTAGTTTAATCTCGTTTTATTTCACTCTTCGTTCGAGACAGAATAAATTTGGATTTTTTTGGTAATTTTGTTACTTTGTACTGGTTTTACTGACATAACTATTTATTTCTGGTTAGATAAAAAATATTTTTTAATTCAATTAAATTTTAAATAAGTTTGTAATTGAAACAGATGAAAAATTATATAATAAAAAAAAGTAAACCGATTTAAATGCAAAAAATTACAACTATATTTCATGTAAGAGAAAAAATCAAAGCATTCACATCAGAGATATAGACTCTAAATATAAATTTTACAAAGTATATTGTTCGGTGGCAATCAATATTAATTTAACAAATGATTTTATTTAGAGGAAAAACCATTTAAAAAATCTTGTTCTGCTTTATTCATAATTAACTTTTAAACTACTGTTAATCGCCTAAACGAACAATATTCTATTTTTTTCACATTTCATTTGATATAAAAATATTCAAGTTCCTAAATCATAATTTGAAAGAACATTAAAAAAATATTTCTAGTGACAAACCTATGATTAAAATAAAAAAAATTTAAGATTATAATTCTATCTTTAAATTTAATTGGATGCTGTTAGACAAAATTTTTCACCACCATTTCTATTAATAAGTAATAATTTTATTTAATAACAGTGCATTATTTGGCTTGGCTGCTCTTGCATCAACAAAACACTCAAAAATATGTTCTTATCTAACGAAAATAAATTAAAAATCATTAAACCGCATTTATTACAATATCATACATATATATGAAATTAATTATACTGCTTAATTTTTCCTATGTAAATTTATTCTCACTTCTTATGATCTGTAATTATTATTGAGTGGATTTTTCATTTTTATTTTGGTTTGAAAGGAATTTCTTTCACACACAACATTAATTATTTACAACCAAAGTAATGATATTGCATAAAAATCTAATAAGTGTATTTTTTTAATAAACATACCTAGCTTAGAGTGAGTAATTATAATTTAAATCCTATATGGGATCTATTAATTGCATTATTTTATCCATATGTGTATATAATTTTCTGATTTTTCTAATATTTCTTTCTTATTAAGTCGTAAACAGAGAAAATAAATAATTCATAAATTATTTACTATCTATTTCTCGAAATTGTATTATGTTTTTTTATTTAACTTGTGATTCATCTGAAAATGAATACAATCTAAAGGGTTTTATTAATATTAACATGTCGTGGGTTATAAAATAAACAATACCCGTTATTTTTAGCTAAGATTTGATCACATTCCCAAATGAAACATATCGTTTCTACTCTCATAATATATAATTTTGAGTAAATTCAGAGTCTGTAGCCTTTTACAAAATTTAAATTACTTTTGTTTATATAGATTATATAAATTCTCTATATTTTTTAAGGGTAAATTTGGTCAACTTATAAAATAAAAAAATAAAAATATTTGAAACTTGATTAAAAAAGGTTCACATTATAAAAAAAAAATTAAAAAACCTAAAATACTAGCAAAACCACTAATATTTGTTTATTATATTCATAGACACCAAATAAAGCAGCCGAAGAAGTTATCTTATTTGATGGTTTTAACCATAGATATAAAACATCTTTGAAAAGATTTGATGGCTTTCATAAGACTAGTGGAAGCTCTCTTGATGCAGATATTTATTCAGATCCTAAATTACATCACTAATACACATTCCAAATCATTTTCCGATCAAAATTAATTGGTAATTAAAAATTTAACATTTTTCAAATAACTTGTGCGTTTTAAATTATTTTTTCTATTTGTTAAAAATGCAAGTTTTAGTGCCCTTATCAGCAAGTAATATGGATATATACTTAGGCTTTAAGCACAGTTTGCTTCTTAATTTGAAGCAAGATAAGATCGAATGCTAACTTCAGGTAAATAGTAATAAAATTTGAATGAAGTGATAAATCTTCAGGTAGATATTATATTTTATATATCCGGCAGGGAGCGGGAGCAAAAATCATTTTATCTCTATTTAATGACAATATCATAACAGTTCTTCGATTTTTAACTTATAATAAAAGTTATTAAGATTCTCTTTAGAAGTAAATCAACCAAAATATTGCTAATTAATATGTATTAAGCTCAATTGTATATAAATAAAAATTTACAAATTGTTTTCTTCTTTGATTTCACGATCTACAATTATGTTTTACTTTATTTATTACTCGCATGCAATTCCTTTAGCATCAGAATAAAAGACAATCGACTATTATTAAATGTGACTAAAAGTCGATTAATGATAAAGATAATTTTAGACGGTCAAAAATAATAATAAAGAGCGGTGTAATCTATATTAGGACAAGAATAGGGCCATAATTGAAATACTAGTTAATTCATCCATCAAAAATTCCATTCTTTTATATTCTGTGTTTTCAATTATAAATGGGTTTATAATTTTTTTAGCATAGAATTCAATCGATTCTATGCTTTAGTTGAATATTTGTGCTCAGTATTGCCTATAATTATATTTATGTGGCATAAAAAAACTTATAAATTATAGTGTCTTTAGAAAATGTGATGTTTTTTAAACATAAATGTTGTGTTTATGGCCTCTGGGTAGATACGATCCAATTTATGAAAATAATAAGTATATATGTTAGTTTCCCGTGCTAAATAAAACTATTTCTAAATCACACTTGAAAAATTTAATATTTCGCCGACACTTTATAACATACATGTGCCCTAATCTTTTATAAACCACAATAACCAATCACTGTATTATCGCCGATAAAAATCAACTTTTAAATCGAAAATATACATATGTTGTGGTTTTATAAAAAATTTAGATCGTATGTTACAATTAAAACTACTTCGGATCATTTTAGGAATATTTATTGTATTTCAAGCGAATATTGTCAGTAATGGTTTATTTATGCTACTATAGCTATATTTATTAGGAATAATATCAATTTTAAAAGAGCATAACTTTATATATGTTTAAAATTTAACCACTATGATACTCATATATTCAGAATTTTTATTTTAAATGTTTACATAAAAAAATTTATGCCGAATTTTTATTTCAAAACCATAACAAGCCATAAAATGAGTATAACATAAGTATAAATATAGTTTGATAGTTCTATTAAAGATATTAAATAAATATGGAGACAAAATTTATTTTAATAATTAAAATTTTATTAAAATTTAATTTCATCAACATTTTCATACAAAAAGTTTATATAGCAGCATCACACCCAGATGATGATGTATTTTGTGAATTAAATTGTAAATCAGTTTCGGTAATAAAATGCCCAAATATTTTAGAAAACGAAAATATAGAAAATGTAAATCGAAGGGAAGAATTGTATTACGCCGAAAAAGTAATTTTTAACCTACCGCACTATGGTCCAACCAAGTTTACACTGCCGACTAGCATAACTATAGATAATTTTTTCGCTTTAAAGCGAAATAGCCAATTGCATCGGTTTAGGATTGTAGACAACCGTGATGAAAGGTTGAAGGAATATATAAAAGTTTCAGACTGTGATTTCGAAACAATAATGTCAATTATTACAAGAATTCATGTTCATGAGTGTTCGGTTTGCCAAAAACTGCATGAAATTGAAAAAAGAATATATGATTCATTAATAAAAGACGACCAAACAAATTTACTATTGAAACTTAGAATTATTTCGATTGGTATGAGATCAAATGATCTGTGCTCTCAAAGATTTGGTTCTAATTTTGAACCAAATTCCCAAGTGAAATACTTTGGTCGATGCTTTTTTTTAAAGCGACAAAAGGCAATAAATGAGAAAGTAGAGAATGGTATAATTTATTACAGTAATTTTCATTTAAAGTTTTTAATCTTAAATACTGGAAAAACATATAAGGTTTTGTTTAGCAGCTATGATAACTTTCATATAGAAATTTTAAACGATAATCAGAAATTTAAAAAATATATAAACGTAACATCCGATGTAGTAGTGTATTTTATTTTATCCTGTATTAATCAATTTTATTACTGGGACAAAAAACATGAAAATACAGTAAGAAAAATCCACTATTTATACTGTAAAGCTTATGATTATCCGTGTTTCGAGAATAAGTATAATGAACTGGCTGTTCGCGATAATATTATAAATAGGCAAAACCGATATCTTTCTAGTGTTCAAATTCGTCAAAAACGTTGCCTACTGAATCAAGGAACATTTAATCATGAGGGCGACTCACAACTACTTTACACGAATCTAGATGAACGATTTCTAAACAGCGAATCTGAGATTCAACAAACAAATAAAATTAAATCAATATATGGGAAAGGAAAATCGTCTAGGGATGATAAGGCCGATGTTTGTCATAAGAAAAACATATCTAGTTTGAGAAATACTGATTTTATGTCTTATACGATATATATCATATTATTAAACGCCATTTTATTTTTAGTAGCCCGAATTTTTAAAATACTATGAAGATGTGGAATTAATAAAAAAATTATTTATATATCCATAAGCTTGTGAATTAAACCAAATTCTTTTAAAAAGTAATTTTAGAATTAAATTATTTTAAAACAAATATAAATTATGAACATAAGAGTATAATTTATTTGTCAAAAAAGATTAAAAAACATCTATAAATCAAGAGCATAATAAAATATTTTGTTAAATTTGTTCAAGTAAGGTGATTATAACAGGTTTAAAGATTTATATGTCACAATTATATAAATTATATATGATGAATTAGTTTAAAAAAATATTGGAAGAATATAAAATATACCAGTTCTATATATTAAAAAAAAGATATTTATTCTTCAACAATACAATCGCATGGGAAATATAATTTTTATTAATATAAATGAATAAATAAAAAATGTGTGACGGAAAAATTTATTTTCCAACTAAATAATTCTTAACCAAAATAAAAATCAATTCTTCTCAGGATTCATTATCATGCTGTATGGACAATCCAATCCCAAATATCAAGTTTATATATAAATTATTTCACATTAATTTTTAAATTATGTGCTGCTAATATAATTCAGTTTTATATCACTTTTTGGTTCGTAAAATTAATAAAAAAAAATATACAGTATTTACCACGTCAATCAGGTCTCGGCTCGGGAAACGTACCTATGATTTATCATGTCTTTGATTACTTGCATTGCGTTCGGGAAACGAGTCTTATTGTTTTACGGTATAATAAAGTATGTGTTTAAAGCCGAGTGCTTATTCTTACAGTGGTTCGGCCTAATAGTTTTGTTGTATCTCTTTAACTTGGCTGCGTTGATTAACTGTTCAGTGATTTAACGATTCCCTTGCATTGATGTGAATTTTAATCTATGATTTTATACATTTAAGATTATATTCGAATGTTTGCATCACTCGATCATAGCCACAATGCCTATAAACCTTTAAATCGTGCTTTAATATAATTTAAGAAGCTGCTTTACATTTATAATTCATATAAAGGTATTTAAGGTAAGTTTGTAGGTGAACATAGTATTTTATTATAATCAATTAATTTATAAAACAAATGAACCTGAAACTCTGTAAACGAAAAAACGTATTAAAATTTATATTTTTTACCCTCGACTGATCAAAAAAATAAATTATCTAAATCGTTTATCGATACATAAATATGACGATTATGTAGTTAAATTTTTCTTATTGTTAAAATATTAAATGATTTATGAAAATTCCTAAATTATAATTGTGTTAAAAAAATTATTTGTTAGTTAAAAGTACATTAATGAATTTAATCAAAGAATTTAAGCCGTAAATATAAATATAGGCGTCGGCTTCATTGTTTAATATCCTTGAAATGGATATGTACAAAATTTTGACTTATATTTAAAGACTTTCGTAGGCATGGCTAAACAAAACGCGCTAGTGTTGCTGAATATTGCTATGTATTTTAAAAATAGAGTTTTTGAGCTCTATAACAATCCTGTTTTTATATTTTACTAATTTAAAATGTTTTTTGTTATGTAAATTTCCTCTTCATCATACCCGATTTTCTTACTAAGGGTAATTTCGGGTTTTTTTTCTTAATAAATTGCATTTATATAATCAGGCAATTCTTAGTAGTTTGTTTTTAACCGAAATTATTGTGCGAATTACCTCTCTAATACCGCTCAAGGCTAATAAAATATTCTGGCGGTATAATATGTATAAATAAGACCTTGGAATATTATATATTAGGTATATCAGAAACTAAAATAAATACACTTTCTTTTACTTCAATAATTCCAATACAATGTGGTATTTTTCAATATTTTTTATTAAAATTAGTATGACTGATCTGAGGTGATTTCATTTACGTGTTAATTTGGTATTGTAATTTTATATATTTTATTCAAGCTTAACTAGATTGATATTCCGTGGACGTATCATATCTGTACTCTTGGATATTCCCTTATATTACATCTTCTTCAATATCCCTCCTTTTTCAAGACCTATTAGTTCATGGATTTTCCTAAATCTATAGTTTGGATATGTGCCTCGCTTTGGTTTGCGACTTCGAGATCTTTCATTATGACAGATCTAAAATATTTATTTTAATGAAAAGACCTATTCCTATATACTAAAATTTGGAATCTAGTTCCTTATGAATGAATGATCTGATGATCATATATTTACTCGTATTCATCTCCTACACAATCATTAGGAACTTTCCTTGGGTTTATTAAAATATTTAATAAAACACATATAGTTTTTTAATCAAGTTTGAATAATTAAAGACCAAATTTCTTACATGCTTTATAATCCTGTACCAAACTTTTTGAGATTACTTCCTCTGTCACACCCAAAACGACTCAAACAACATATATTTGTTGCACTAAAACGACTAACCATATATTTTAAAATGAAGTGATTTGTTTATTTCCGATTTGAAATAATCTTGGCTTCACATCCCAAATCATCATGGCATTACTATAAACGAATAAATTTAATTCTTATTAGAATTTAATGGATTTTTAATTTAAGATTTAAAACCATATAATTGTGTTTCTAAAATATTTAATTGGCCATCAATAAATATTTCCACTTCTAAACCGCTCATTGTAAGAATCCCAGTTTATTATCTTTAATATTTTGATTTGTTCCATAAAATTCACAATCAAGATGTATTTGAATACGATGGGAAAGTTTCTTGCAAAATTAGAAGTATCACAGAAGCTTAATAGCACCGAAATTAAAATGATATGCTCACTTGCAATAAGCATTTTGGGCGACGAACCAAATCTTGTAGTAGTGAATTCACCCGTAAAAATATGCGGAGACATACATGGACAATACTTAGACCTTCTTAATATTTTCAGATTACAGGGATCTCCACGAACCACTAAGTATATCTTTCTTGGTGATTATGTTGATCGTGGCCGTCAAAGCTTATCAACTTATTTGACTCTCTTGATATATAAAATAATGTATCCTGCTAACTTAACACTTATACGTGGAAATCATGAATGCATAACTTCTGTAAAAAGAGATACTGGATTTTATAGGGAGCTAAAGCAAACTTATTCTAATGAATACGATCTTATTTATTCTATCGTAGGGCAAAGCTTCTATTACTTAAATGTGGGTGCTGTCGTTGATGGTCGACTTCTTTGCGTTCATGGTGGTCTTTCTCCATCTTTAAACACCATTAGAGAAATCCAGAATATAGATAGATTTAAATTCAAGACACCAGGGGTTTTTCTCGATTTAATGTGGAGTGATCCGTGTGATCGCAAAGGGTATGATGTGAGCACAAGAGGTTTGGGTTATTTATTTGGTCCAGATGTTACCAAGCGATTTCTAATGGTCAATAATTTACACTATTTAATAAGAGCACATCAGTATGTAAAAGAAGGATTTAAATTTGACTTTGAAAATAAAAATTGCATTACTGTCTGGAGTGCACCGAACTATATGTACAGATTTCATAATGTGGCAAGTGTTTTAAGATATTATGGTCAAATGGAAATCACCAAAAATGATTTTTTTATTTTTAAAGATGTTCATTCAGAGAAAGAAAAAAAGTAATCTCTGACTCATGAATAATATAGGTTAGTCAAATCATTTAATAATAATTAAATAAAGCATAAAAACAGGCATAAAATAAGGTATTTAAATTTTATTTATTTTTTATATAATTTTATGCACAAAATGTCTTTTTCTTGTAAGTGTTATCGAAAATGTACACTGATAACACCTTCTTTCTATTAACATTAAATAAGTGCATTTTCTAGTAAAATAGTAATCGGTTTATACCAGCATAGAAAATATAGACACGGTCTAAAATAAGAAACTAAGAAAATTGATTTATACTAGCATCTGATTTTTCATTAGTCTACAAGTGTAGAACACAGATCACATCATATGTCGTTACATCTGATGGTATGAATAAAAAAAATATAGAAGGCATCAACAAGAAACTCGAAGTCATATAAAAAATCTGGACATATTTGTAAAAAATGGGAATGAGTAACAAGAAAATCGAAGTCACATAAAGAATCTGGACATATTTTTAAACAAAGAATTGAGGAAAAATTCAAACTAATAGGTCTTGAAAAGAGATGAGGTATCGAAGAAGATGTAAGAGAAAAGAATAAAGCCAAGTGTATAAATATGATATGCTATATGTGTAATAAATCAAGTTATGCTTGAACAGGAAATCTAAAATTACAATACCAAAATTAACCTATAAATGAAATTAATATTTTCAGGTAAATCATAAAGGACATATGAAATAACTCGAAGTTTCAAATCAAATTTAGACATGTATCAAACTATGGGATTCAAAAAAAACTATTGAACTAATAGACCTTGAAAATAGGGCAAGTCTAGAGGATATATAAAAAAATATAGATAAGACATGCTCACGGGAAATAGATCGCGCTAAACTTGAAAATAAAATATAAAATTACAATATCAAAATTAATCAATAAACAAAAACTATAATATTTTAACGTGAATAAAGAAGCTTAAATTTACCAATCGGTTAGTTTTATACTATTTTTCTACTAAAAGAAACTTACACGAATCTATATAACAGACCAGGCTATAATTATGCCTTTTAATCACATACTTCCCCTATATATTTTCGCAAGTCGAGATCTATCGATTCAAGCTAAAATATAATTTATATATTTTTCTAGTGTACTTAAACATATTTAAATATCATACGATTTTGATAATAAATTCTATAGAAATTAATGTTTGGATTAAAAATATTTCTCACGTTATTCAATTCTATATATATTTTGTCGTTTTTTGCCGAGATCCACCATTTGTATAGATGTATTTTTATAGCATTTATATGGAAAAAATTCCTTGTATCACTGAGCCTAGAATAGATATGGTATTTATAAAGGTAAAGGTACTGAAAAATAACTATATAACCAAAATCTTATGCAAATCATAAAAAGTAATGTTTGTGGGTTTGTGTAATTTTACAGCAGAAAGAATGCATTTACGAGAAATAAAAATCCTTACATTGTATATATGTGATTTAAATATATATTTATACAAAAAAAATATTTTAAAATATACAAATGGATATTTTTGAATTCTATGTATTCCGTTATTACTTCAAACGAAAGAATTTTCTATGATATAAGATGATTTATATTTTAAGAGTTTTTTTACGTTTCAAAAATTTCCATCTGATATAAAAACTATTGTTCTGCATTGTGAATATTCATCTATTTAGCTGCATGATTTGCTTAATCTAATAGGTATTCATTTATGATTACACCCAAATTTCTGTTTTTTTTAATTATACAATATTTTCTTAATTTTTCATCGATTTCCTTGGCAGATGTTTCATCTTTATATAAAAAAATTCTCTTAAAAAAAGAATGTAATTTTTTCACGATTAACGGAGGTAAATTAAGCAATAAAAACAAAAAAAAAGTTTGCTCCTTGGGTTCGAGATTCTTCGAAATTGAACATGCAAACAACTGCATCCTTACATGCGTAGATATCTTTCACTCTCATTTCCCTTGAATTTTATTTCACATTATAAATTAAACACGAGTTTTATTGAGATTTATATAAATAAAAAAAGTTTTCATTGCGTTATTGGTTTTTTTCTTAAAAATACCATTATAGATATTATTTATATGTCCATATTGAATTTTTATGTAACGTTTATATCAGAATTTATTGCAGTTTTTGATTTTAAAAATAACTTATGTTTTACGTAACTGGTGTCATATATGTTTTAATGATTAGTACAAAAAACCTTCTTAAATTTTGCTTTAATTTAGAAATATTCTAATAAAAATCAGGCACAAAAATCTCTTCGTTTCATAATACAATTTGAAATAATATAATTCCATTTATTCTGTTCCATGCATCGTTAACGAAATACAATCTCTAAAACCAATATGAACACATGGATTTTACCGCGAATAATACACGCTATAATTTATTAGGATTTTGAATTCATATAATCTTCATAACTTACTTCTTGCACAAGCTTTATATTTAAAATGAATTTAAAGGCAACTATATATATAATTATACATTTCATTCTTTTATTTTTCGATCGAATATACAACCCTTAATTACGATATTTTTGCATTTTTCATGGACTCTCGAAATTTTGTCTTCTTTGTGTGGTATAAGGCATATAATTGTATTGTTTTGTGTTTTTCATGTTAAAAAAAATATCTGGAAAACCATTGAAATAATTCAGATAAAATTCTAATTTTAAGCGTAATGGGAAACTATAGCTGGTTTATTTTTCCAATGATTCACATAAAATGGTTTTTATTCATAAAATTGATTATTAGACTAAATATTGTGTTTTCTACTAATAAAATATTTACTCGGATGTAATTTTTAATTTCTATCCCAGTAATAAATGTAATTTTTTTCATACTCTAAAATACAAATAGATTTCTATCCTGATAATGTGTTTTAAACATTTGCTTCTCAATAAATATAGTTTAGCGTACAAGAAAATCCACTAAATATTCATGGTAGTTACCCATATTTAAAATATATGGAAGGTGCAGCAGGATCTGTATTTTTTTAACAGTAAGATTTCTACAGTGAAAAATTTATGTTTATGAATAATTTATATCTTTATATTATTTCGGCTGTCTATATTTTAAAAGACCATATCTTGCAAAAAAAAAAAGGTGTAGAATAAATAGTCTCCATTCAAATTAAATTTTGTTTGTTGTTTCTTTCTGGAATTTTTTATTGGGCGCTCGAAGCTTGAAACTCAATTTAATTCAATCATTTGCATTTAATTTTCTCTTTCGGGAACGCAATTTATTACAGATTTTGTTCTAAAAACAAGAAATTATGTTTCTATTTTATTGTTGTATAAGTACAAATGAAATTTTGATGTGGTTTTGTTAAAAATATAATGCCAGTTTCCTATAATGGAAAGTTTAAAAACTGAAAGTAAGCAACAACAAAAGAAACCTGATTATAAAGAAGTATCACTGGGAGATAAAAGATATATCAAGATGGCAGTAACTTTGCTTTATCCTAAATCGATTTCTTCTGTTCTCAATCTATATAAAAATACGGGTAGTATTGATAAAATCGCACGGGAAATGGTAAGACAGCTTATAACTACTTTTGTGAAAATAAAACATATATCGGATAATATTAAGGGTTATTTTTCGGTAATTCCTCAAAATCTAAAATCAAACATCCGTATAGAATTAAATAAAAATAGCCCATCTTCAAAAATAAATTTAAACTTAAATATAGACAAACTGTTATAACATTAAAACTTGTCCTTACTTTTGATGGTGAATTTTTTTTTGTGAATATTGGATCTGTACATCTTACAAACAAATTTGACAAGGTCTACTGAATACTGCACATATGAAAATTATAATAGCATAAAATTTAAAAACCATACTTATATCGATTCTATGGGCAAAATAAGATTTTTTTATCATAGGAAACAGTAATTGACGTTAAACTAAAAGACGTTTAAAATCTTCGCAGAAAGACTATTACGCCTATTAATGAAAAAAATATGCATAACTTATGAATTAAAGCCTATAAATGCCTTCATTCAAAAATAAATTGAGCTTGATATTTAATCGAAGAAGCTGACATTAATTGGTTTTTTTGCCTCCGTATAATTCATATCTGAACCCAATCGCAGAATTATCCCACAAGGGAAAGTTTTTGACTATAACACACAATTCCAATACGAGATATATGCGTTAACTACATCCATATGCCGGAATATGTATGCTGTTAATAGAATGGGAACTGATCTATGTTCAATAAAACCGATTCTATTATTATTATCATGTTAATTATATATTTTGTATTTTATAGGTTTTATCGATTAAATTAAACTACAAAATAATTGAATTAAGTGGCAAATACTTTAAAAGGAAATCAATCCACAATGCACAGACACTGTAAATCTGGGCATATATTAAAATTCCGTATATAAATTTAAAATATACAGCAAAATCAGAAAGTTGATTAATAATTCTTACAATTGCGGAATAATGTCATCTATTTATATCTATAATTTTTTATAACCCGCAAAATATGATCATATAATTTTTTTGGTATAATAAAAAATAAACAAAAAATTGCATCTATTTTTAAAGTTTAAATTTTTTTTATTAAATGTTAAAAAGAAAACTATTATTGAAATAATCGTGATCATAAAATTTTTTCAGACATATTTTTTTTAATTGTACTAAAAGGTGAAATAAATCATTTTTTAATCATTTAGTATAGATTATATAATTTGGAAATTTTTTTTCTTTTTCAAAATACCAATAATCCGGCATACTAAACAATTTATTTATATTTCCATAATTAGCAATATAAATGTGATTGGGTTGATATTATTAAATAATATACAAAGGCTTATTATGAAATTTATTAATTATAAAAAAATATTATATTCAAAAATAAATACAGATTATAGTTATAAATGCTCTATAAGTGCTATTTTTTTTTGAGAAATCCCAAAAAAAAATAGCTTGAGTCTTCGTAACTAATCGATAATTGTTGATATAAATTAAACTGGTTTTAATTTATTTGCAATACTAAATAAATTTAGCTTCTTAGTAATTATAATGGAACATAAATAAATCTTCTAATTCATTAAAATATTTGTTCAAAAGGAAATCGTTATATGATCGTAATAGTCTAAAATTTTCTGTTCGTTTTCGTTGATAATATAAAATTCTATTTCAACAGCAATAATTTTCTTGTGAAATGAAAGAAATATACTGTAAAATATAAAACTAAATGATCTTTTCGGTAGAATAAAGGGTTTTAAAATGATAATTTGTGATATTAGGACAATGAAAATGCAAAATATATTTATTATTTATATTGTGACGAACTCAATATACCTCAATAAAAACTTAATTGCAAAATTAAAGATTAAAAAATATATATAATAATAGTGTCGTTGGCTCGTTTGCTTTTAATATTGAGGATGCAAATACGAATCCTGTATTTTGTAAGCCTGATCTCCGTTTCTTTCAAAATAAGCACAATATAGAAAAATTTAGGGCATAAATGTTGTAAATACACAATTGAAAGAATCTTGCAGGTGAAATATAAAAAAAATCTACGTTTTATGCCATTCTAGAGACATTATTATCACCAAATATATTAAATTTGCGTATTTTTTAAATAAATAAATATAATTATGTTTATGTATATTTATTGGTTAATTTGATTTTTAGTAGTATAAATTCGCTCAAGTAGCACTTAAGAAATCTCTATAGAATATATTTGGTAATTTCTTTCCATCACATCATCTTTATAGCCTTCTTAATTATTTTTTTCTTTTAAGACTTATCAATCAAACTGTTTTTTCTATTCTTTTGTTGGTTTGAATACCTCTTCTTCCGTTGCACTTCTAAATCTTAAATGATTGTAATTTATATTTATTTGTGGTCGGTTTTATCTTATTACTTTTTTTAAACAAAGAAAAACCGCGAGGGCATATAGAACATGCCATATTAATTTTTTCTCGCATTCATATATCATCTTCGTAGCCTTTCTCCATACATCTTCTCTTTATAAGACTTATTATTTCTGGACACTTTGTCAACCATATTTTTTGTGTTCTTGCCTTGGCTTCCTTTGGTATTCCTAGATCCTTAATATAGCACCAATAATATTTTAGTACTAACAAAATCCATTTCTATAACGCATTTTATTATGTTAAATTTTAATACCATTTTTTATTTATAGGTTAAGTTTCTTCTTTTTATGAATTCCATCTATTGAGGTGTAGACAGCCCATTAGGGATATTGCATAACACTTTAATGCAATTTTTTGACACCTTCCCCTGATCTATCTTCGTCAACTGCTCTTCTTCAGTCGAATGATATGGGTTCAAATTTCTTGCGAAGTTTATGAGCTTGTGTGTATGCTTCTACTTCATCTGGGATTATTTAAAAGTTTTAAATAAAATTCTTTAAATAAATTATAACTTGATGGAAACTTGGTTTTCATACTTATTTATATCAAGTTAAAGATTAGAAAATCAACAAAAAAAATTGCAAAAAAAAAGATTTGTTCTAGATATAGGAATTTGTTTTTCGTTGTTTTTATCGCATTTTATTACAGGCAGAATTAAAGCGAAAACACTTTATTTACTTATAAACTAAAAATGTTAAACTATTTGATAGTATTTCTTGTTATATTTCGTTAAATAAAGTCACTACATTTTTTAAAATTTTTTATAATTATTTAATAGACATGCGAGTAAAGTTATATTGAATATATATTTAATTTTGTTATAAATCATAATTTTTGTGCTTTATAAACGAATTACATTGATACATAATAGAGGCTCTAGCAGAATAATGAATCTGTACAAAGAAGAAGTAAAAACAATAAAATATAAGGATTGGTAATAATTATAAGACAATAAAATCATACTAGTGTGCATAATAAAGGTATGATCGTCATTAGGCATGAATCTTTAATGACTAAAGCTCATTAAAATAGCAATTCGAGGGTTAAATATTTACTAAAGATACTTTATATAGGTGTTTTATAGTATTCGCCTGGTATGTACTCAAATTTTAATGTCATTAATACCCCTAGATAGATTGAAAGAATGATTTCAATATAAAAAACGCTGTAATAATGAAAGACATTGTATAATTTTCATAAAAATTAGAACTACTATTCACGCTTTATTGTAGAAATAAAGCTTGTTTTGTTATAGAAATAGTTTTTTGTAAAGGTTCTATTTTTGACAATCAGAAACTTACTATTTGCAAAATCTGTGACTTTTATTTATTCTTAATATCTTAATTAATCTAAAATTTAATCATTTACTTTCTCGGGCTCTTAAATCTACAGGATTCAAATTTTATTTACATTAAACAAATTATAGATGTTTGGGATTCGATTGCTCAATATATACAAGGCTTTTTCTGTTATTTTTTAACGTACTATGGTGTATAATATATATTTTTATCCAGACTTGTGGCATAAAAATTGGACAATTCAGAATAAAAAACCAGAAAGTATTTTCGTGAGCTAATTCTTAATATATACTAAATTTAATTAATAAATTGTCTTAAAATTTTCGCTATAAACTCCAAATTTAATAAATACATATCGTAAATGGGAACCGAAAAAAGACATCTTTTTTTCATACGCTTATAAATTTACGGGAAATTTTTTCTCCAACGTAACACGACAGTTGTATTGTTATAAGATTTTGAATTTTGAGCTAAAATTATCATTATAGGGTCTTTTTTTGGTTTGATCGAAGAAATATAATTTAGTGAATAAGATATGAGAAGTAAACTTTTCATTATAGTATCAGTCAAAAGGAAAATGTAGATATTTAGAAAAATTTATGGCTTATTTTTTCTGTGCGTTTAATTTACTTGATTAAATCTTTATGTTTTGAATGACTCTTAGCTATATATCATGTAAATAAGTGTTGTTGCTGATGGCTGGAAATTTGTTTATAAAATGATTAATGTTGCATATTATGGCCTAAAAGGCTGTTATTTCCTGGAAGGAATTTAGATAAATAAGTGAGTTTACCCCTAAAAATAATTTTATAGCAAAAAAAAATAATCATTAACCTATAATAATCTTTACGGATAACCCTGGCATAAGTATTCTAAAAGTCACTCTTGATGTTGGTATAAAAATACAAAAAAATACAGGAAAATATACTTTAATACATTAAATTAAACTATTTTGGTGAAATTAAGATACTTAATGTTATCATGATTATAATTTTAAAATGCAAAGATGATCACAGGAGGTTTTTATTGTGACATAATTAATAAATAAAATCTATTAAAACTTATATAATAAGTTGAATAAATGTGATTACTTCATAAATATTAAACTTTAAATGTATTTAGGCTTCTGCTTCTCGCGTTATAATTTATAAAAGTCCAAGAAATTAAAAAATGCACTAGTTTAAAAACGGGTGAATATTTATTTGACAATAAAAGAATACTAGTGTGCAAAATATTATAATTCCAAATTTTTTGGTGTTTATAGCTGTGATAATATCATTAAAAGTTTATATTTACTTTTTATTAGAAAATAAATACTACTCCTGAAGTATTCTTACCGGATACTTACTGCAAAAAAAAACTTCTAATCACTGAACATAAAAAATATTACCTGTATTAAATCTCTAAAATCCTAAAAAACGAAAAATAAACACGATTATTTTTTTAATTGCATGTATATGTCTAAAAAATTGCAATTAAGGGTGATCAGGTTGTAATACAATATACTTGCCAATAACCATCAGTAAATCGAAAGAATTTATTCATATCAAACCAGGTAATTAATGTCAAGGGTCTTAAAATAGAATTTTAATTCAAAATTTAATTAAATACTGGGTATTTATATCTGCTCCATTAATAGCAATTTTTATGTCATTTTCTTTAACTCAGATTTTTTATTTACAAAAAATAAAGTGAGGTATAAAATCCGATTTTTTGAAATAGATTTATATAGCTCGAAACAATACTTAATAAATAAATTTAAAACAATTATAAAAATAACTGGTTTTAATTTAATAGATAAAACTCTAATGTAATACATCATGATTACTCCTAATTATTTTAATATTCAGAAATAACATATTCAACCTTTTTTCTGGTATAATATAGTTATTTCTGATTTTAATTCAAACATAATTTTCTTATGGTGTTGATATGGGCTCTTATTAGCGAATCGACAAAATTTTTAGTATTATTAACTACTAAATAATGTGAATAATGGTCACCAGACTATTTTATATGGACATATTCACGCTAATCAGGATAATTATCGTTTTATCAGGCATAATGTATCTCAAATAAAACTTAAAAAGTCTTAGCGTCTTTTTTTACAATAAAATATTTATTATGATTTTTTTGTAAGAGCTCTAACGATGGAAAAACCCACGGATGCTATAATTTGTGTTCTGCGGATAGGAATTTTATGCTAGTCTGTTCTCTTAAACTTTATTTAAAACAATAGTTCCGCGAGGTTTTACCTTATATATCAAAACATACCTAGGATTTCATTTCATATATTTAAAAGGTGACTATACGCTGTAAAACATGAATTGTTTGCTGGTTGCATATAAATAAATTGCTGAATCCCATAAGTATCGAATTAATAGCAACTAAATCACCTTAAGTTTATATTCAGACCCATTGTTTTATATGCTAGTAAATATTCGAGAAACTCACATGCACTATTTAGTTGCCATCAAAAATTTTAAATATAGCCTGAGCTTTTAACCCCCCAAACAGCAACCGCAACACCTATAGAATAGCGTTTTAATAAATATCTGTGAACATTTATGACGCATTTTATTATCTTGCCTATTCTATTCGAAAAAAACTGGTAGAAGGTAAAACGGCATCAAAAATCGTGATAGATGGGGCGGGCGAGTTCAAATATAGGTTTAGTAATCTATTATTATCATATATGTGCTGTTTTTGTGGTGATTGATTTATAATGGAAAAAAAATTTACATCTGATTTTATTTTTATGATTATTACACTTTGTACACCAAGTATTTTTTCAATACATTTTATCAAAAATATTTTTTACTGATTGAATTCTATTCATATTATTTATTTTATATATCTGATTTTAGAATAATTTATTGTGTTTATTCTGATAATTTCTATTCTTTATGTTTTAAATCAATAGAAAGTGGTTTTTTGTTGATGACTAATGTATTGAAATATTTTATAAAGCTAAAAATACAAAAAAAAAGTACATTTTCATAATTATTGATTCTATGTCACATTTATCCCTTATATTAATTATTAATAATTGTGCTGTAAATCATTTCATTGATGATAATTGTGCTGTTGATTTATTTTTAATTATTATTTTTTGATTACTCGTTTATTTTTCTAATTAAAAATGTTATAGATAACTATTTAACTTTTGTTTTGGATTTTTTTTTTGTTTTGAAATTTATGTGGAAATTAGCCCATGGAAAAAATTTGACTTTACAAGTCTATAAGGTGATCGCATTCCGAGTAAAGCATTTAAAAGTAGAAAAGAAGGTTTATGTCAAGAATAAAACCGATAGAAATGATCAATCGCTGGAAGTGTTTTTAAATAGGGCAAGAAAAATAAAAATATGGGGATATTTATATGAATCTATACCAGTAATTATTTTATAGGATTTAATCGACTCATTCATAAATTGTTTTTAAAGAAATCATTTCCGTCATACGATTTATATTAATTATATCGTTTCTTTCAAGATTATGCAGAATTTCCATAATTTCATATTTTTCAGCTTCGAAGTGTTCACAAAAATCCAACACAAAAACTTCCTTTTCTTTTATTATTTTCATTACCACGTACTTTTCGAGATTATCTATAATTTTTCGCGATATTTCGTCCAGTGTTCTTTCTTCTTCATATATATTCTCGATCAACTCTTTTTCTTTAAAAACAAACGAAAAATAATTTAAAATATCTATATCCTCATTAATCAAATTTTTCAATTCCCAAGTAGCTTCATTAGTTGATTGTTTCTTGATCAATTCTATAAATCTTTTGATCCGATGTATTTTTTCAATTTGAAAGTTGATATTTTCTCTTTCAAGCTGAAATATTTTCTTTTTAATAGATTCTAAGTTATTAATATCCATTTCCGAGATAAAATTATATTCCATTTTCAACTTTGACAATTTAATTTCCATTCTATCTAACTCTTCTTCTTCTTCCCAAAAATTTTTTAAAAGAAGCAACTTCTCTTTTATTGTCTGTGTCTGGATATTTACAAAACTATACTTTTCTTCAATAGCTTTTATAACCTCGAGTAAATCACTGTCTTGGTTTATTTGTGGAAGATCTAGAAGTTGTAGAATTTCGTTGCATTCTGGCACCGATGTTGGTATTTTTGTATCATGTGATAAAATTTTCTTCTCTTTTTCTGTTACCGTACATATTATTGGTTTTGGGTATTTTGGCTCTTCTCGAGGTCTTAACTTCCCAGCTTCTATAATTGAGTCAAGCAAGTCTTTCATTGGCTGGGCAAATGAAATTCGTGTTGTTTATATTTGTCATCTCTGATAGACTAATGTTTATGTAGAAATGTAATTATGGTGCAAATATATTTAAAACATATTGATCACTCGTCACGACTGGATAATTAGCTATTATAGCCTTTCTATGTCTAACTGGAAAATTGGATTTTTTAATCTTTGATTCCTGTTTATAAAACATTGAATTGAACTTTTAAAAATAATGGTTTTAAAAATCATTCAATAAAAGATTGAAATAGATATAATTTCAGACATAAATTCGGAAATATACATAAAGTTAGTGCTCTGGCCAGTTACTTCGATATATAATACGAAAATGTCGTATGTAACTTTAAAATTTTAAGAATACATTTTTGAGTGATCTTTAAATCAATCCAGAATAGGTCTTTTTAAGAATGTGGTGTAAAATTAGCAGCTATGAATACAAATTATGTTTCTAGACTTTTTAACTTTTATGTAAGCGTTGTTACAAATTTTTTTGGAAAATTTTACATTACTGTAGAAATTTCACCTCGTTATTCACTACAATTACAGTCGAAGATATAATATTTAGAATGATTCAATCAAGTTTTTTAATAGATAAAATAAATTGTAAATTCATCGTCTTAAGAAATTATGAAATATTCATATCTTATATGAATGCGCAGTATCTTATTATTAGTTTGTCTGTGAAATATTTAAAGTATTTCTAAAACATACTTTTATGTGAAAATAATTACGGGCATATATGGTAAGCAACAATAACGTTGCAAACCCAATTTTTAAATTTACAAAAATTAAAATCGTATTTAATGTTTTTGGGCTGAATTATCAAGTGTGTAATTGCCACATGTTGTAAAATGACAATGCAAAAATTTTAATAATTTGCCAAAATTTGATAGATACAATTATTACATTGTGGTACCCTTACAATATTAGCGTATATATGGAATGGGAATGTTGTATTCCGAAAAATGACTATTGTGGCTGTTTGCTAAACTCTAGATATATACTTACATCAAGTAAATTACTATTTATAAAAATATGCGAAACT
>NW_028233165.1:0-21180 GCF_057557595.1 Rhyacophila brunnea | reverse complement strand
AAAAGAGATTACAAGGCGGGGTTGCAAACACAAAGAAATTATATTGATCATTATAGAAGAATATTTACTATTCATCCGAAGCATTGATGATGAAAACAAAAAATAATAGTTACAGCAAATAAAAAATTAATTAAATATTGGAACAAGAATAAATTGAAAAGGGCAAAACAGAAAATACTATCTAAACACATACAGTGCTTCTCTTTTAATGCAAATTTATCCAGACGAAAATAAATTTCGCTAAGAATATATAATTTATTTATTAGATTATCGTAAATTTATGTCAAGATATGATATTTTAAAGAAAATAAAATGACGAAACGTTATGTATATAGCAGCAAATCAAGAAGATATAAGAAATTTTATTGCCAGAAAACACCATTATACAGGCTTCGAATATTTGTTTTTAATGATTTTATTTTTAAAAATTAATAAGATAAATTTGATTGTTTAGAACATAAACTGCCATGGAATTTAAGAATCTAGATTATAAGTTAAATTATAATGAAACGAGCCCTTATTCAGTAGTAATTACTACGATGATAATATAAATAGACCAGATATAAAAGAATATAAAAATTTATATGGTAAAAGAATTTCATTTATATCTAAGAGAATATATTAATGGTGTAACAAGGCGTCGAAATAATAATCTGGAAAACTACGCGATTATAATAGTAAATCATGTAATTATATCTTCTCTCAATTAAATTATATATTATAACATCCATCCTGGGCTTAATAAACATATTACGTACACAAGGTACAAATGAAGATGGTTATACTTATGATAAACATCCATAATTACTTTTTGTTCCAAAAGATTGTGATTTAGATATTAAAATAACAAAATCTGATATCGATCTAAATTTCTTTGCCCCAACATCATATATTAAAGAAATTTATTGAATTTTATCGTATATTTTTCTGAACGACTTAATATTTATAAAGCCCCCTGAAGATAATCTATTATTTCCATTAAGACACGCTAAGCAAATCGCAAGTTTGAAATATTTTATGTATGAATATACAAACAGCATCAGTAATTTAAATTCTCTTTATTACAGTTATTATACAAAAATCATCGAGTTTGACCATGAAATTACAGACAAACTAGAGCTCAAAGACAAAAAAATTTAAGAAAACTGTGATTTCCGTATAAGAATGTCAACGATATTGACTCATAGCGAATTCGAAATGCTTCTTTCATTTTTGGGCATATAAACTCAATTCATCGATTAAATAAAATCTTGAAAATGAACTGTGCCAAAAAAACCTTCAAAAAAGAACTTTTATCATTTTCAAAAGAAATAAATAATATTGATGATATTAACACTTACTTGAATCCTTGAATGCATCAGAAAAATATATAGGCAAAAAAAGAACGATTTAAAGCAAATAAAAGAATCTGTTAGGTTCAAGTCTTAATAAGAAACACAAAGATGGCTAAAACAATGAACAAAATTGTAGAAGAGCAAGCTAAATACGTAAAATATAGCGTAGAATCAAAAAGTAAATGTCTTACTGTTTTTTTAAAAATTGGACCACGATATTTTGGCAATAAAAACATAATAGCCACTCTCATAATTAAATTTTTGACGCCTCAAATTTGTGAAGAACATAGAATCAAAAACTGATCGTTTATGCTTCTAGAAATTTTATACATATATTTGAAGGAAACGTTTTTATCTGTTTTCAGGCAATATCTAATATATTATTATATGAAATCATTAAAAAAAATCATCTTGAAATGCATACAGTGTTTATAAAACTCGATGCTTCTATGTACGCTTCGGTAGAAATGCCGAAAGAAAAACAAAATTTAACTGAAAATACATGGAAAAAAATATCTATTTTGAATACTAAAACAAAGAAAAACCGATCTAACGATGATTTATGTGCCATTTCAAAAGATAAATTTGTGAAACAACTACGATTCTATCTTGAGAAATATTAGATCTTTGGAAAACCTCTTAAAAATTTAAATCTACAATTCACATCGATTGAGTTAAAGATTGTTTTGACATTATGTGTTAATATTTTGTATTTGATCCAAATAAATTTCATACAATATGGATATCAATATAATTTCCAACACATCAATATGAGATCTTTCAAACTGAATTTCTATTAAATAAAAATTTAAAGCTAGAAAGTCAATTCGAATTCTTTTAAAAAGGTTTTGTTGACATATTGTAATTTTTAAAAGAATCACCAAACAAAGATTGAATTTAAATGGAAATTCGTCTTTAAATTTTTTAAAGATTTGTAATTAAAGTAAATATTTTTTGACTATGTTTTTTTCTTTCAGCATGAAAAAAATCCCAATATTCAATATGATATTTCATTTATGGGCCTTCATTTTGTGCTATATTATTATACTTTTGTCTTTCTTTACACCTATTAAGATCAAAAACAATACTGAACACGGATAACTCAAAAGGATCTTTCGGCAATAATATATTAAAGAATTCAGAAGATCATTTTTACAGGGTAAATTGTAAAAAAAAAACTTAGTATGATTAACATTCAAAATCACATCTTAAAGTATTTTTTCTCAAATTCATAGGCCCACTGGGCATAATCAAGCTTATTTTTTGACTAGGTTATAACTACATCAAACTAAAAGGTTCTGAATAAACCTCGTTAAAATATAAAATTTTTGACTAACACAATTTTGCATGTAGCCATTCTAACAACAGAGGTAAGTTTCTGTCTTTTCAACCAGAAAAGACTAGGTGACATCATAAGTTTATTGTGAATTATGTGCTTAACTAGAAACCACATGGTAAAGACGTAAGATTACAAAAAATAGCTTGTAAACCGCTACGATGATGTTAAAATAGTAACATATCACATTAAAAGCATATATATTAGTTATAGGTAGTATAGATAACGCGCTAGTTGTGCATTTACATGTTTGATAATTTATATAAAAAGATATCAACTTTATAACTCTAAAAAGGGCTTTTTATTGTATAAAAGATTTCTTGATAAAAAGACAAAATTTTCGCTCAAAAATATTTACAAATGCTCAGGCAATAAATACCTTTAGGGTACCTTTATTATCCATTTATGACACTTATGTTCTAAAGTAATATCCGAAATTCATCTTCCTATATTTTTTGGTTTTTTATGCAATTATAAACCTTAAACTTATCGTTATAAATATGCTAAGGTTTTATAAAAATTTTAAATTTTCTTTTTAAAAAACCATGATTTCTTTCTCGGAAAAGACCCATAAATTGCGCAACAATTTACTAAATAAACCATTTCTGCATTTTAATACTAGTTATATTTTTTTTTGCCGTATTTCATAAACTTGATAATACGCATGTTTCAAATTTATCACTTACGGAATTTTAGATATTATAAATGTGCTAGAGGTGGTATAATTTTTATAAAAAAAGCTTCATGAATAAAAAGTGGATGTTTTCGCTTTTATATTATTTTTTAGATAATGTTTTCATATTTATATATTCATGCTTATTGTATTAATCGATAATATATTTACTTATTTAACTGACATTATTAAGGACTAGAAAATTAAACAAACTTAAAATTATGCATTCAAAAAAAAATTTAAAAACCAAAACTGTCATTTTTACGTTTAGAAAACGTATTTTTAAATTTTTAACCTCATAAGCTACAAAAGTAAATATATGTTATTTAATAAAAACTACATATAAAAGATGAATGAACGTATTTCAAAAATATAGAAGAAAAAGAAAAAATATATAATGAAAACTATGATTACAAATAGTTCAAATAGCAAGTATCTATTTTTAAATATGATTTACGTATTAAATGGCAATTCTTTTTTTTATTTTCTGTATTTTTTCTTTTTATGTACATTTAACTATATTTAGCATGCTTAATTACATACTTTAAACTAATCACATACTTCATATTCTTTAGCCTATTTATAGATACGTATTAAGTCGAAAAAAATTTCCATCCTATAAATTATATTGTTTATTGTTTTCATTCCTTTTTAGTGCGCGATATCATAATAAATTTTTTTTAAATGGACTTAACAACATTTAAAATCAAAAATAGTTCAATATGTGTTGTTTTAATTACTAAAATACTATTTGTTCCAAAATTAAACTTAGAAAAAATTTATTGCCATGATATTTAACATAAAGATAATAATTAGAAACACTACTTTGAAGATGCTTGGCAGATGAAATCTAATTTTTTTCTGAAAATGTTTTATATCCAAAAAAATTCGGAAATTAGACATATAATCATATGAAGTATATGTGCTAAGATATTACAATATATTATGATTAAAACCTCTATAAAAATTACAAAAAATCCTTTTTTATTTTGATTATACTGTTTTTTTTACATACAAGGCTCAAATATATATACTTAAATTATAAATCAACAATAATATTAAATTAACAGACTTATAAACATCTCTTTTTTAGTTAGTAGTTGAAGATAGATGTGAACTATTTAATTTAAATAAATTTATTCCATTACTCGTATTTCGCGCATAGCTAACAATATATGAATCATTAAAAATGTTTTTAAACTAGATCTGTTATGTATTTTAAACTTGTGGCTAAATATGTCTAAAATTTTTTAAACTTTATGTAATATAAAATAAGAATTATTTAAACCCTTTTTAAATTCATTCGGTTTCCTTAACATTTAGTGTAAATTTTAATAAAATTCTTGATAAATATATTTCTCATATATGAAAAATATATTTTTATTTATTTTATAATATATAAGCTACTAAAAACCTTTTATATTCCCAGTAGAGAATTATTGATAAATTTGCTTATATACAACTATCTTTACGATATAAACAATGATTTTCTCTTTTATAGAGTTACTGTTCTAGTATATTTCTTTTATATAATTTTTGTATATTCTTGGATTAAGCTGAAGATTTTAATTTTCATATATATGAATTATTGTATTTAGTGAGCAAACTTTCCTTTTCTTTTATGTATGGCACTATCGCGTTTGTATTATAAATACATGATTTTTTTAGTATTTTTATTTTCGTACTTTTATAACATGCGTCTATTAAATGCTTTTCTTATACATTTATAAAGTAAAAGATTTTATACTTGACTAAAAAGTATTTTTTGTCAAAAAAAAACAAAATAAATGTTGGCATTTAAGCGTCTATTTTTCTTAACCAGGTTTGTTTAACATATATCTTAGAAGAATGTTTTTTATTCAATTTATCTTTAATTTGAAATATTCAGAGGAAAATTATTCGATTTTAAAATTACTTATTGCCCTTCTTTTCTTCGCCAAGTAGGTTCATCATATTATTAATAAGTGATAAAAAGCTCTTTATGCCTATAATAAGAGTTGGTACTATGATTTCGAAAACAAATCCATTGCACAAAACGTGGAATCTAGCTTGATTAAATGAACTAATATCACAGTTTCGTTATCCTTGATCATCAGACCAGTTAAATACATAGGATGCATAGAGGCCAAACAAATTGAGTTAAATGAAAAAAACTTTAATCAATTTAATATATTATATAATATTATGATATGGCTTATAATAAGCATTTAAATTTTTACTTATTGATTGATTATGATTCTATTTTTAAATAGTTTTATTTAAATTTTTAAAGAATCACAATACTTTAATAGTATATAAATTATTTTTTTAGTAATACTAGCTAATTACACTAGTCGAACAGAAATGTTTTTTAAGTATGTTTAAAAATAGCCGCTAAATTTTTTATTATATACAATGAAAATATTAAACAAAATTTCAATGCAAATTCAAGCTTAAAATGAATTTTCATATGTAAAATTAATATATATAGATATTTATTTCTTAACTTTACTCCATATTAGCATATATGAATAATCAATTTACATACATCTAAAAAAAAATTGACAGCTACTTATCGTAAAATATTTAAGAATTTTCTAATTATTAGTAGATTTTTTTGGTAAACCTTTGAATAAATAATATCAAACATTTTTTTATAATTAGCGAGACAGATTTGAAAACCTTTTTCTATAAAATAATCACATGCAATAAAAATTTCTAGAATTTGCAAAAAAAAATTTGTAATATGTTGTATAATCTTTGTGTTAGAGTGTGTTAAGTCAGTCTATACGTGCTTTGTACTAATATTTCAATATTAGTATTTGTCATTTTATCTTAAATTTTTATAATATAGGGTATTATATAAACTGCATTTTTTATTTCGCAAGTTTTATGTCAAATTTACTTGATTTATTTATTTTTTGTTATTTTAGTCTTGACATATTAGACTATTGTATATTAAAATACTAAGCCTAAGAAATCATTTCATTATAATAATTCATACGGTTTTAATATTTATATATTATTACAAGGACATTTTCCATGAGTATAAGTCATTAATTAAATGAAAATTACTTTAACATATCTTTTTATTCCAATCTATCCATAAAAAAATAAAGAAATTAAAGGGCATATCATAAACAAAGTATAATGTATATAAGAGATAAATAAACTAATATCTTGTTTTAAAAGATGTAAAATCATTTAAAATAAGTGAAATTTTCAAAATTTGTATAAAATTCTACATTTTACTTAAATATCAATTTTTTCTATATTAACGGCAAAAATTTGTAATCAGCCCCCAAATTATCGTATAAGAACATAAAAATAGACAATCTAACTTTAAGTAAACAGAAAAAATATTACGCAGGTTTAATTAGCAGTATAAAATTTAAAAAAATTTACATTATTAATTAATTTCTTCTGGATGATTTTGTTGAAAATCTTATTTTTTAATCAAAAAATGTGGCTCTTTTCCTGCAGAAAACAAAATGATTTGTTGTCACATACGGAGTAAATTAACATAGATACTATTATATACTAAAACTGCTGATATTACCAGGATTTTTTACTAAAAGTATTTTTTGGACCAAAATAAAATTAGCTGACTTTTTTTATAAGTATTCGAATAAAAGTATCTAAATAAATTAATCTATGGCTAATTTCATTTATGATGTAAAACAAATATAGAAAATAGAGAACGTCTGCATAATAATGTTTATACTAGCAGCGATCCATTTAATGATATGTACTCGGTTCATGGTTGAACGTAGCAACAAAAAAAGATTTTAAGGCTGGGATTGTTATGATAAATATAATTGAAATATAATAACATCTACTAGAGGTTTAACTTGGCAAAAATTATATATTTTATAGAATATATCTGAAATAAATATAAATTACAAAGTAAAATTCACTAAAAAAAATTATTTAAATGCATATAACTAATAAGTTGACGCCTTTATACACCACAAATTTTTTTCAAAATTTGCTCTTAGGCATATACGAATTTTATACAGATATTTTGTCAAATAATACATTTACTGTAGATTTCGTGGTATCATATTTAGTAAATTTGCAAATTGTTAATTTTTTTGATAATACATGGTAAAAAAAACTATATATCAATGCTATTTGATGATGATTTATGGCTTTGATTATGTACCAAATTTATGGTCCGCAAAAATAGGCAAAAAAAGTAATTTAATTTTTTTAAACAAATTATGTACGTCAAATAGAATTGACAGAATATAACGGGCTGCAAAAAAATCAAATATATGACTTTTTGTATCTGCTTAGACTAAATTATTCTATTTTTGACGCATTTCGTCTTATATCAAAAAAATATTACTTGTTAAGCATGAAAGATTATAATTTCTTTTAAGAATATTTATATAGCTTTTTATGATATTTTTGTATATATTAAAACGTGTTCTATGCAAAAAAATAAATATAATATGTTTTCCCGGGCTATTTAGAATCATATGAAATTTAATCTGTTTTCTGATGATACAGTAATAACAAAATTATTTTATATACATTCATTTAATATTTTATCTGATTTTTACGTTTAAAGGGAATATTTCAAGTATTACTATGTACAAAAAAAATTAGGTAATATATGTGTGTATAGGTGATATATTCTTTATAAAAGTTGACTTTTAATCTCCTTTGACATATTTTTACCCAGTCTTAAAAATTATCAACAGCTATGTAATTCTGAACAGTATCGGCGATTTAATTGACTCCTATAATCCACATAAATACGTGGATTGTAAGAATTTCATGGTTTTGGCATTTGAACCGTCTCAATATCTGGCTGATGGTTGAAAAGGGGTAGTTATGTTACAAAATCATCGCATGCAAATATACGATATGCAAAGATATTGTAGGATCAAATAGCCAATAAAAACTTGTCAAAATAAAATATTGATATTTTAAAAATTTATGCATTAGTTTACTCGATTTATTTATCATTTTTGTATTTATTGACATTTAGAAAACGTAAAATAATCCAATTGATTTCCTGCTACTATTGATTATTACGAAAGTGCAATATTAATTTTAGTTTATACTTTAAATTATTACTTTAATATAAAGATAGTTAATCATTATTTTTTTCCAATATTTTGTCAAATAGGCTATCTAAATGTTATTTACATAAATAATGTGCAAATTTCTTGTTTTTATCGGTGTGATGACATAAAAAACACCTCTAATTAGATTGTATATCAATTTTTTTGTTTAATCAAAAAATTTAAAATTTGAATCGATTTATATAACTAGAATATTCTTATTGTCTTATAAAAATAAATCTCACCCATAATTCATTGCAAAAACATATTTGGTTTTAACAATGAAAGAATTTTAGCTTCTTCAGTGATTTATAGGAAGATAATATTTCTTAATGTAAATTCAATATTATTATGACGCATTTCTGCAAAAATATCATACGTGAAGGTTTGGCATAATGTGTACAGCGTAAATGAGTCTTGTATATTGTTTTATTAGTATTTTAATCTTAGAATATCACCTTTATAGTATATTAACCACGCCTCATATTATCAAATCAATCTCATGTGTTGAGACTTCAATAAAACGAACCCAATGATTTAATTACCTAAAATCTATTTGTATGAAGTTCAAATTTGTAATTTTCAGATTTGGTTTATTGGGGGCTACAATTTTAATTTTGTAATGATTTTTGATACATTAATATTCATTAACTAAAATTTTAAATTATTATCTACTTGAAATAATTAAGCCCTCACATTCGTATTGTAAGTGCTGGAATGTCAATATAGCAAAAAGACTATAATTTGCATAAATTTATACAATTTATGTATAATTCTGCTCTTTATATCATGAATTACACTTATTTATAGCCTTATGAAAAATTCTAAGAATTGAAATTATTTATTTATTTATCATTCATTCATTTAGATGTATGTCTTTATAAGTTTCATTCTTAAATATATATCTGTTTGCATATTTATATGAAATATTTTACGAAAAAAATACCATCTCTATCAATAAATATGAAGCCGTTATTTTAAGAAATATTATACCTTTATTAATGTTTTTTTATTGTTTTTATTTGCATGAAATCATCCATAAATGTATTATCTTATGTATTATAAATTTATTTATTTTCTTAATCTATATAATTAGCCTAAAATATAAGAAAATATTACAATGAGCAAAAATAAAGGAATTTAAAGCAACCGCGTACGCACAAAAATGTTCATTTCATCGTTTCTTATTCTAATTTACTTCTTGGGTGGAATAAAGCGAATAAAATATAGAATATCTAGAGAAAAATATTAAAATAACAACAACTATAATGAAAATATGCAAGAACGATTTAAGACTAATAGAGTTTATGCACATTTTTTACGATTCAACTTATATAAAATATTAAATTATCGCTTTATCTGTTCTTTTTTATTTGCATATCTAATAACAGGTTTTATTTATATGCGTCGGATAGAGCGTACAGCAAAAAATAATATGTCTGATACTAATTTTAATATGTGATTATATATTTTTTGACCGCTAAACTATGCCGTTGAGTAACAATTATCATATAAATGCAGTATAAAAAACTTAAATGCAACACAAAATGTCAATATTCTTTTTTTTTGTTGTAAAAGTGCAAAATTAAATTTTTTATATGTCTGATCCGAGGATAATTTCATATGGAATTCTCGCCGAGTATTCATTTTGTATAATCATATAATTTATTTTGCATGATGGTAATTATAATATTTTAAATTAGTTACGAGCTTTATATATATTGTAGGATCAGGATTCGGATTTTCTGCCCGTGTTATATTTTCCTAAATCATATAAAAGACACACTAAAATTATACCCAACGAAAAATATTATCTTAATTTTATACACATATACAAAAACGGATTATGCGATTTTGCGAAATTTTTTTTTATTTATGATTAGTTTTTCTAAAGACGATAATATGTATAGATAACTTAAATGTATAAGAAATATGCAATAAAATCAATATCTGAAGATATTTCTAAAGTATAATATTAATTTAAAAGCAATGATAAATCTATGAAATGGAAAAAACCTCTTTTTGAAAAAATTATTCAATATTAAATAGAATCAATTTGTAAAAAACTGCAAATTTTTTTATATGGATTTTTTATGTGATACGGTAATAATAAAAAGCTGTATAAAATATTCCCAGTTACATGTATTAAGAAATTATATATTGCCTAGATATATATAATAAGCATGAAAAAAAAAATTCAATAAAGCATTTAAAGTGGTTTTTCAACCGTTTATAAGTCATTGAATTCTATCCTGAGGGGTTTTATACATTTATTTATATTGATCACTTGAAAAAAAGATATAAAAGTAAAAACCATCATAGTTATATAGAAAATAACAATTTTTTTGATTTTTAAATCTACAAAGTATTCTTGTAAGAAACAAAAAATATAAACTAAAATATGATTTTCAGACATGCTATATTTTTTTTACAAGAATAAAATTATAGGCCATGTAAATAATGCCAACCATCAAAAAATAATTTAATGAATTTATTAAAATAAATCATAAAATGGTTTAGTAATGCGTAAATCACATTGAATTTTTATGCATATACCCGAAAATATATATTTTACATTGACCAATTTTTAGTAATGCTTAATGTGAACATTATACACACAGAAAAATACATGTTGCAATATAATATTTGGATATTTGCTGTATATTTCTCTATTCGCATTTATTTTTAATTTTTTAGACAGATATATTAAGAAACTTTTTTTTTTAAAATCTAGATATTCACGATAAATTTTCAATAAGTAGGTTGTATATTTGTATTTTATGAAACCCTGATTAAATATAAAATAAGAAAGCTACTCGTTTCTTATGATTTAAATTCTTGACAATATATTATATTTTAATATATGATTTAAATTCTTGACAATATATTATATTTTAATATATGATTTATATTCTTGACAATACTTTATATTTTAATATATGATTTAAATTCTTGACAGTATGTTATATTTTAATGTATGATTAAAATGCTTATTCTTGACGCTTGGCATGGAAAATGTAAGAATCTTGGGGAAATCTAGCTAAAATAAGATCACGTCCTGCAACAGAAATTTTGTATAAGATAATAAATATCTATCTTATATAAAAAAGATAATCTAAGTTATATATGTTGATTCCAATTTTTTTTTATATTTATTGTTTGCCTTTTTTTTTAAAACATTTTATATAGAGTGTATAAATATATATGTAGAATTTTTACGAAACAATGTCTGTAGTTTAAAAATATATTATATAAACAAAAAAAATTGTGAATGAATATATTTCTTAAATCAAAAACAAAAATCTGCAGACATTGATGCATTATATACATAGTTGATTTTTTTAAATATATGGTGTTTTAAAGAAATTAAATTTATATATTTTCTGAGTGTTAATGCCTTCAAATGGAATTCCTAGCTTTGGTTTATATTATTTATAAATACAATCAAATTTTGCTAAAATTTAAAAATGGCGTATATAGGTTAAATATTAAAAATCAGTTTTTTTACTTAAGTAAATAAAAAACAGTTTTTAGGCTTTTTTTAATTCATATTTGTTCTGTGCAGTAGAAAATGTTTGATAACATCATAAGAAATATAAATATATAACCCAATATCATTTGAATCTGATCATACCTGCTAACTTGCTTTAAAGCATTCAAAAACTATTATTTATCTCTAAAGTTTCTAAATTGTAATTTAAGTGCCTCTTTTCAATGAAAATTTTTTTGATCATATATAATGTTTTAACGTGCACAGTTACTTCTAGATAAAATCAAAAAAGATAATTTAAATATATACAAATATATACAATTATTTTATATGAACGAACCATAAATTGCAATTTATATATACTTATAACTTCAAAAATCGTATTATCATTTTTCAAGCTTACATGAACAATTTTTTTTTAGCGTAGAATCAAAAGTATTATACTATATAAAGGAAATTCTTGATCTTTTACAGTTTAGGTTTACCATCTATGGTGAATATGACCCATATAACTAGAGTTATAATAAAAAACTTTGTAATTAGTGTTTAAAATCTTTATTATTGCGCTAAAAAAATATTTTTGTTAAAACTAAAAGCAAATAACTGCATTGTGTATAAAAATTAGATTTCTGGCATTGGAGATAGAAAAAATATATTCGACAAATCAGTCATAGAAAAGAAAATGAGAGAATATCTTATTAGACAATAAACTTGCCAACAACCATCATAGTATATCATTAAAATACCGGTGCATAATTTTTTTTAAATTATGATACAAGCTCAATGTATGCAAAGTGTATATATTGGAATTTAATATGTTCAGCTTCGAAGATGATAATAAGCAACGATAGTATACATAATGATTAAATTTATTCTATTTCATTGATATAAGGAATCTGTGATCTTATTTTAATATATAGATGTTTATTAAATAAACCCAAAGAAATTATGAATAAAGAATTACAATTTCAATACAATAAAAAGACAGAACAAGATAGAAAATATTATTCCACAAACCATGAAAATATAAGTGAACAAGATATATTGATGTATAAAAATTCAAATTAGATACTGTAGTACTTAAAATGTAAATTGTATCGATAGAAGCAACAAAAAAACGCGAAAGAGCCAAGAAATATTATTATTGGCAGAAAAAAGAAGTATCGGTTCTTTTGGATAACTTAGAATACAATGATGAAGCTAAAATACCCATATCAAAGGCCATGAATCAAGATGAAATGAAACACATTTTATGCTATATTTTATTCGCTTGTTAATCATTTAATATCGAAGATGAAGCCACTTCTAATTTTATGACCATAGACAAGACGAATGCCCATCCCTTAAATCTTATATGACACACATAAACCAAGAAGATTTTGCTATGGAATTTGAACCAGCACACAAAGAATGCATAGAATTTTCGCTTGACAAAGAACAGAGACATAAAGATATTAATCAAATTTCTCTGCTTAAGATGAATATAAATTAGTGAAAATCTGAAAAACTTTAAGATCTCAAACCGGAGAGATCACAAGTATTCGAACCTATTTTTATCACCGTAACTAAATATCGATAAGAATGCTTAATTGATACAGATCCACAAACTTTGAAAATATCGAAACAAAAATTTATGTTGTATCAATGGTTGACAGGATAAACGATAATAAATATACATAATTTAATATGATCTAAGCGCAAATTAGTGTTTTTTGTTACCCGAAATACGAAAGAATTCATTTTTTTATCCGTATTTATAATTTATTAGTTCCCATTGTTTTGGAGGAATGGTTCTTATAAGCAGTAGATCGACGTGAAAAATTATGCGAATTAAACATATGAATAATTGGCTATCTAAAAATTAATCCAGAAGCTAAGATGTTCGAAATTATGTTTCTTCAAGATATATGAAATTCGATTGTTGCATGATTGTGTGCCAAGTAGTACAGTAAACTACATAGAAAATCGTTTATTATTACGTAATCACATATAATAAAATATCCATAATTGTATCTAAATCAAAAAATACAAAATAATAAATCTGACAGTTCGGATTGTTAATTATAGGCATAATGCAAATCAATGTTATTTTTTAGCATATTATTTTCCAATAGTAAATTTAAAATATAGTTTTTGTGATTATATTTTAAACAATATTATAAAATTTGAATGTTTTCTTTGCTATATGATCGCACATTTGTTAAAGAATTCATATTTAAATTATTAGAAATTTTTATGCATATCTAATATTCCCTTATTTTATCTATAAAGCGATACGATCATCATTTTGATAAAACTTAAAAAATTAAAAATCAAAAATATTATCAGCATACATAAAAATAGGTGTTATTTGTCGTAATATTGTGGCGAATTTCAAAAATTTATTATTTTTTATAAAACATTATAAATGGTAATATCTTTTAATCACGAATTCATAATATTGTAAAAATACGAATAAAGTTTTGTAAAACTAGTAATGTTCATAATAATAATTTTTATATTATTGATAATATAACCTATTCTTAAAAAAATAATTGGTATTAAAATCATAAAGTGTATTTTTTCAAAAAAACGATTTTATGAACGTCTTATATAACTAACATGGATTAGTTGTAGTTTTTACTTTATAATAAACTTTCAAGACATCTATCATTACTGAAATATCTACGGACATATTTTATCTTCAAAACTTATTAAAATAATAAAATAATAAAATAAAGTCTCTTATATTGTAAATCCGATAATTAAAAAAAGCGGTAAGGCAATACATTATATTTTTTACTATTTTGTTAAATTTTCTTGATTTTATATAAGGAAGCAATTAGAATTATAAAAATATAGGCAAAAATTTAAAATGCAATGAAATCAAATGTGATCCATTTAAATTGTGGGTATTTTTAATGGTAAAAAATAAAGATATTATAAATTATGTTCAAATATCCATTAATTGACATAATATAAAAATTTTGCAGATCTACTTTATATTAATCAATCAATAAACTTTATTATATTTGTGTTAAAGAAGCCATTCACAGTAATTTATATATAAGTTTTATTTATTAAATAAATTAAATGATAAATTTTTATATATATTTATTACATTTTTATATGATAATTTTGCACAAAGCTATATTTACCATTTTTTAGTCAGAGAAGCCTGTAATAAAGCTCTCATTCTTTATTCTTTACTACAAAATAATAATAGTAAAGCTAGTAACAATACTCTAATTGTGGCCTCCATCGTTTTTGTAAGACAATAAAATATTTCGAAAAAAAAATAATAATGTTAACAATAATAATTGTACTGTAATATAACAGTGATAAAAAAAAATGAAATCATTAATAATTAATTGAAATTTTATTTCTATCCTTTAATATGCTTTATATTTGAAAATATTAATCCACTTTTATTTTATATATATAGAAGTATAAATTGATAATGTTAAGAATTTGTATATTTTCTTTGCTGTTATTTTTATCAACAAAAAATAAATTTTGGAAATTTGAATTTATTTAAATATTAAATCGGTTTATTTTATTTTGTGATTGCTGGAAGGAATATATAATTATAAATTTTTAATATATTTTAGCAGGTTTTTAATGTATCAAAAAATTTATTACCCGTACCTTAAAGCAATTTATTTACCACAAAAAAAATTATTGATTAATTTTCTAAAAATACTAAATCTAACTTATATCTTATTATAAAAACGTAATTTATTTATATAACGAGATTTTAAATAATGTTTAAAACAATAAAATTATATTCGATTGAATCTATTTTGAGCTTATTTTAGATGAAATTTATTTTTTTATATTAATAACAAATGTTTGAATCTAACAAAACACATATACGATTTTATATATTATAATTATTCTAATCGACAGAGTAATTTATTATGATACATTAAGGAATTCAACTTGAACAATTAAATCTTTTGATAAATAGAATTCCTGTTTTTGGCAATTATACTCACAGTTGCAAACTAATTTTTTTTTGTTTTAAATTACATTTAAATGTAATAAAAAATATCGTTAAAAGCTGCTTACAAATGCTATATATTTATTATAAATTAATACCTTGTAGATGTTAAAATATATTTTTGCATATAAAATTATGTATTGGTCGTATATGTCCTTTACAGACAAAATTATATCTGTTATATTTAGATTACTATATTAAATTTTGCATTTAAGCATTTGTCTTTTTTTAGTTTTAACAGATTAATAAATGCATTATATTTGAATTGAATATATCCAATAAAAGCTACCCCTTTAAACAATATTTCAACCCAATAAACTTTTGTAAAAACGTGAAAATATAACATACGTCACAGTATCAATGGATTTTGATTTTTTTTGGTGTTAATACCCGAATTCTATTTCAAAGGTGAATTCGAAGTTTATTAGTACTATATGATTGTAATATTTTTATTCTATTAGAAGACAAAGATATATGGATAAATGCAAAATATTATACATATATAACCAAACTTTGCGTTAGTTGAGGGTTATAGACATGAAATTTTAATATATTTAAATCTGCCAAGCTGTGTTGAATTTAAACATCTAAATACTAGATTTGCTATTTACAGATCAAGTTCTAATCAAAGCATCATGAATTCTGGTTTACATTCATGTAGTATTCATTCAGTTGATATAAAGGCTTTGACTTAGTCAATTTAACGATTAAAAATATGTCGTGGTTTTTTTCTATTATTGTTTGATATTCAAGTTTATTATATAGAAGAATAAATTTACGTTCTTGATTTTATGTTTTATGAACATATAAAGTTTAATTTTAGTTGGCAATTATCATTTGAGAATATTTTTAAACAAAGATTAAATTTTTCTTACAGGCAGGTTGTTGAAATTTATTTTGTGGGAAATTATAATATGCTGTATGAAATATACTTCAAATTGGAGATAAACAGCTATATATATCATATACAATAAACCTTTTTTATGTAAACAAGAGAATAGAATATATTTCCACCCTTAGCATGACCGTGAATCATATGACGTATCGATTAATAAATGTATATATAATTTAGAATTGCAAATAATACATATTTAACTTTTTTTAAATGCATATTCATTATATACAGTAATAGAATATTTTTCCTTTTTTGAGGGCGTTATATGCATATTTAAAACGAATTTCGCAATTATGATATTCAAGATAAATAATTTTTGCTTTTGTATTTAAATTATAATAAATGATAGTGCAATAATCTGCTTCTTTCAATATGTTATCATTATAGCTTAAATTGTCAAATAAAACCAATAAACGTAAAAATCCCCAATAAAAAATATTTATTGGGTGACACATGATTTTTTATGTTTTTTTGAAGAAGAAATAATAACGGCAAAATTTTAAAAGCTCTAAACAAACAAAAATATGCTTTTTAAGGATCAAATTACAATTCAATCGTAAAAAAACAATGATTTAAATGTTTTTGCGCTAATGAAGATCACTTCAATTCACTTTTTTCCATATAATATAAGGAAATAACCCAATTAAAGGTAATAACTTCAGATCAAACTAATTATGCAAGTTCAGAGTAAAAAAATTCCGGTATATCATCTGAAAAAATATTTCAACATGATATAGCGCACACTTTTTTAATTTTAAAATAATTAACAAATTTTTAAATAAAATAATTTTTAAATCCAGAGCATAATTTTTTAGCATATTTACGATGCAAAGATTTCTTAAATATTATTTTATGTCTATATTTAGACATATAGGTACCATAATAATATTAAAAAAAAAATTCTGATTAAAATGAAACAATGTATTAAGATCCATTTTATATTTATGAAAATACAAAAAATAAGGCATATTGTTACAGATAATGAAGATAACTTGAAAATTCATATGTATCAAGTATGTAAATAAATGCAATAGTTTTATACATAGACTATAAAATAATGTTGACTCCGCAATAGATTTTATTTTTATATAACAAAACTTAGTATTTGTATCTACGGATCATTACAACTCAATTAGCTTGATAAAGGTTTGCATTATAAATGTGATTTTTAGGCCGACGATATAAAAACAACACATATAAATATAAAGTTTAAATAAAGTTATATTAAATATGATATTTTATACTCTAGAATTATGTTTTTTATAAGTAAAAAGACAGTTTAACAGGAAGCTGTATAAACAATATTTTTTCATAATTTCTCTATAGCCTGTCACGTCTATTTAAAATCCTTGTTATTTTTATAAGATCTTTGTACTGAGTGAATTTTTCTTTTTGATGTGAATTGACCTGTTTTTGACTCTTATCTTTCGTTTTCTGTTGTTTATGTCACGTTTGACTGATTGTATTACATTTTAGGCATTTTTGGATATTGAAGAACCACACGAATCAATTTTAATGAGCGATCTAACTGTTTTTTATGCGACATAAAGGCGTGAATTAATCTTATCTATAATGAGTCCATCAAACAGATTTAATTTCTTCTGTGACACATAATTCATTAAAATACAGTAATAATATTATTTATGAATTTTTCAGTTGCTTATAGAGTAAAAAATGTCGTATCATATATACTTTTGGATGTATATATAAATATCACCGACAAAAAGAGCAACATTATAGGCATAAATTTTTAGACTTAACATATTGCTAAAACATGACAAATGTAGATGATAAATTTTGATTTTATTTGTCCATATTTGATCTTTTTACCTTTTTAATTAATAATTTTAATGGTCGAATCACTAAAAAAAGATTATTTAATTGCATTAAATTTGCTTTTGTAGTAATATTAAATGTTTTTTTACTCCATATCATACAGTATATGGCTAAATAGATATTTTTAATAAATAAATGTACATATAATTTATCTTAATATATAAATATTTTAGTATAATTTAAACAATTTCTTACAAGATATCAAAAGAATGTTATATTATATTTTATATAAACATTTTAAGGCATTAACAGCAAAATAATCCTTTCGAGTATTCTATATTAAAATCACCCTATTGATTTTTTCGAAAAAATTGTGTTGACGCAATATTATATTTTAAGTTTATAAATGACAGAAAATATGATTTAAGATAGCATTATTTTCTACCTAATACTAGTTTTAAAAAAATCAACAAAAACATAAATATTTCATTTGGTATATGGTATGTGAATTCGCAAAATAGTACACTAGCATTTCTAAGGCTTGGTTCAGAAATACTTAAATTTTATTTTATAGATATAAATACGAAAATTTGCCATATATGGATTTTAAAAAAGATTTTTTATCTAGTTTTCTACTTAGAACATATCTTTGTGCAATTATTTTGGGCTTTATGCATTGAGGTAAAGAGTAGCCAATTTTAGAATAATCAAGATATTTTATATGATAATTTTACCACATGATACCTTTATAACGTTTTATGCGATCAATACCTAACAATTTTACAATTTAGTATTTTATTGGATAATAGTTTTAGATGTAATATCCCAATGAGGGTCAAAATCTTGCATCGTTTAAAAAAAATTGCTAAAGTTCATATAATAATTTTCGAATTCAATTTGCAATGTTTTAAATTGTAAACGCTATGGATTTAACTTCATTTAAACGGGGTATAAAACAATTTATTAATATTTTGTTCATTCGTATTGTTGATTTTACTATTTGATATTATTCAATCAAACCTCAAGTATGCTCTTGAAAGATTATTCTATGAATATAATACCCCATTTCGTCTTCTTTCAGTTCCCAAACAATAATTTATAAATTTTATTACAGTTTATTTTCTATAATAAAACTTTAATGTTTTTCTTCAAGCATACTTAAATATTCTATTGTGAGCACACATCATCTACAATCTTTATCATATCTTCTTACATGCTATTTTATATCCTTTTCTATTCAAGGCATATTTATTTATCATTTTTATTTGGCCCTCTAATTTGATGTATTCCTTGATCAGTTTGATAATTACAATTATACTTGAAAATGTTTGTATTTTGTGTTAACACACAATCAGATACTACGAAATATGGTATATATAATTTTATTTTGGTTACTATTGCATCCATAATTATCAAAATAATATTCTAGATACCTTTAAGAACCTATTGATATATCCTAAGCCAATGACCATAATTAACCAATGGAACTCGTCAGATTTCACTGTCAAGACTATGTGAGCCGTAATATAATAGAAGTGTGATTTTTTTCTAATTTAATAAGAAAATTATCTTGACAGAAAAATAAATAAAAATTTATTCTATCTAGTAGTCAAATATTTAATTGAAATAGAAATATAGTTTACTTTAGCATAGAATTACTTAAAATAATATAATAGATCAAAAGGCACATCGATTTGAAAATTATATAATATATCTTGTTTAAATTACCGTCTATATAAATTTTATTGAGCAGAAACATAGTATAAAGTAAAATACTTATATTAATAAGAGTTTAAAGAATAGAATGCTCTGAAGATTGTAAAGATGATGAAGCTGAATTAAAATTATGTAAGTCTTTGAAAAGGTCGATTTTAAAGTATTCTTATACAAAATTTTATCGCCAAAAATCAAACTACCCAGTGATATAAATCTCTCTTGTTATATTATATCCATTTGGGATTTCTGTTTTTGCATAAATTTTTTGTTATTTATTTTGTGCTATAATATTGAGAAGATACTTAATCATTAATAATTTTGCAGTATCATAAAGAATCACATTATATAGATGGCAACATACAAGAAATAAATATTCTTTTTCTTCATGCAAGAAATTTTATATATAATATTAAAATAGTTTAAGCTTATAAAACACCTTTCTCATAGTAAATTTTTATTTTTTAATACATTAAAATAGAGGGTAAAGAAAAATTCGTTACTTGTGTATATTTTCGTCTATAGTTGATTTCATCACTGATCCTTCCAAAATCGTGTAAGAATCATTATGGAAGACTAGAAATAGAAGATTTTTGTTTAATAAATAGAATTTTTTCTGTTTTCGTACATTTTTTTTTAGTATTTCACATGATTTCAAAATTATAACTGAGCTTAATAAAAATAATTTTTCAACTATAAATAGAACAGATCGCAGAAAATTTAAAATAACCGTTAACCCGAAATAACAAATCTGCAGATAAATATAGCTGTTATTTCCATAATAATATAACAAACTTTGGATTAGTTAAGTAAGTGAGCTTAAAATTATATCAGTGGATTAAAAAAATAATCTTATAAAATTAATAGCTGTAAATGTTATTTTAAAAGAAAAAATTGTATTATTGATGCTTAAGGAATAACAAATAC
>NW_028233164.1:0-21217 GCF_057557595.1 Rhyacophila brunnea | reverse complement strand
AACCTGATCACATCAAACCTAACTTAATCAAATCAAACCTAACTCAGTCAAATCAAACCTAACCAAATCAACAAAAAAAAAAAAAAATGAATTTAGTGTTAATTTTAAATTTTAGCTAGGTGAGTGAGTATTCGTCTTGACATAAGACAGTGTAATAATATTATGCAATTTACGTATGGAGTACCTATACGAATTGAATAAAGAAATAACGACGTATCTACGTGTTCGATATCAGTCGACACCTGAATTGTGTTGGTAGCCCTGAAAAGGGCTTTTGTTTCAATAAAATGCGAGCGAGCGCGTATTATTCATCTCCATCTCTATCCTCATTCATCTCGTCTACTGTCGTCGTCGTCATCCACCCGAGATACCCCCCTTCCCGGGCTGCCGTCGTCGCATCATCGTCATCGTGATGATTAGATTAGATTCGATCGCGGCTTCTTACTTCTTCGCAGCGGCTTTCTTCGCGGCGGGCTTCTTCGCAGCGGCCTTCTTGGGCTTAGGCGCCTTCGGCTTCTTGGTGGGCGGCTTGGCTGACTTCTTCGCCTTGGTGGGGGTCTTGGGCTTGGCGGCCTTCTTGGCGGCGGGGGCGGCCTTCTTGGGGGAGGCGGCTTTCTTGGCGGCTGCGGCCGATCTGGCCGCGGTTTCGAGAGGAGCCGACGACTTTCTCATGGCGGTCGCGGGCTTCTTCTTTGCGGCTGCGGCCGAAGACTTGCCTCCGCCGGCCGCGGCGCCCTTCTTCTCCTTGGATGAGGCAGGGCGCGATTTCTTCGCGGCGGGCTTCTTGCCAGAGGCGGAGCCGCCCGCAGATTTGGCCTTGCCGGCTTCCAGTTTGAACGAACCGGAGGCCCCCTTGCCTTTGGTCTGCACTAGGGCGCCGGATTCGACGGCACCCTTCAGGTATTTCTTGATGAATGGCGCCAGCTTGTCGGCGTCCACCTTGTAGTTGGCCGAGATGTATTTTTTGATCGCCTGCAGGGAGGATCCGGCGCGCTCTTTCAGCTCTTTGATGGCGCTGTTGACCATCTCAGAGGTCTTGGGATGCGTCGGCTTGACCTTGGGCTTCTTCGCGGCTTTGCCTGCTGCCGATTTCTTCGCGGGGGTAGAGGGCACCGGCGAAGCGGTGACGGGTGCTGCTGTATCTGCCATCTTTGCGTTATTCGATTGATTGAATAATAGAATGAAATATAATATTAAATTATATTATATTATATCGCGGCGTATATTCTGCTTGCTATCTATCTGTACGATGCGCTAGAGTGAAACGACTCGAACGGCTCGCGGATTGTATACGGCGAGAGCGAGACGGGTGCCGCAGTACCGATGTGCGAACGCCGCTCTCAGAGATGACGTTCGTCTAGATCGGCGATTTTAGTCACGAATTGCACCGGCATTTTTGCTTCGATCTCTCGATATTTTTCAATTTTTCGCAGCCGCCGCCCTAGCGAGGGGGTTCAGGGGTGGGCGGTTGCGCCGCCCACCGATCTGTCTGTCGTTTCAAAGCGGGCGAATGGTCGCGAGTCTGTCCTCGGGCTCGCGGGATGCGTTTCAAATTGGAATTGTGTCCGCGCGCGCACATAACGTGTCGGGAAAATGGCCGTAGATTCGTTAAAAATTATCAGATTCCGACGATCGAGCCTTCGTCCGGCGCGTCGATATACCTTCTCGCGTTTGCAATCGGCCGCGGGCCCCTGGCGCCCCCGCGGGCGTCGCGATCCGCCCCCGAGTCGGCCGGAGTTAGCACAAGACGATCGCGGCATACAAACATTACTGTATCGGGCGAAGACGACGGCGGCGGCCCCGCGGTGCTCGATGCAGTCGGCGGTGTTCACGAAGTTCTGCAGCAGGCGAGCAGACGGACGATGGTGCACGGTATCACGGTGCACGACGGTGAAGAAGGAAGCACGACACGAGAATAGAATGTTCAATTCGAATAATTAGTTACCTAACGATAGATTGCGATAGGTACGGCGCGATCGGTCGCTCGCTCGCTCACTGCGCCTCCCTCCCTCCCGCGATAGATAGATAGATAGATGGATGGATGGATGGATGGATAGTGTGAAGCGAAATATCGTAAATAAATAGTTAGTTAATTAATTAAATATGATAATATGATATAATATTATGGGTGCGTTTAATATGACCGATGCGAAGCATACATACGACAGAAATATGAGAGTAGAAAACCATAGCAACCGAAATCATCAATAACAACCGACAACAAAAATGTCATTATTTGTTACTATCAAGTACCTACCTATATGAAATCAAATATAAAGACATTGGAAGGAAGATCACTCTAAGATATCGATCGGGGATTCGGAATAAACTATTCCCTATTCCCTATTCCCGAATCCGTGTGTCATGTACGTATGTAACATAAAATCTATCGTACGATGCAAAATTATCCGATTCGCATTATTTATGTATCGCATATCGAAGGATCGATGAAATAACAAACAGATGTGTAATATCATGTTATGTAGGTACCTAAATCTAATGTGATGTTTTCTTTTTCAGATGCACGCACGCACGCATGCATTCCATGCACCTAAGATGTATGGATAATATTATTAATAGTATAATGATGACTTATTGTTGTATATTACTGAATAATAATAAAATTATTCACAGATACATCGATTCTTATTATTTTCCTATCATATCATATCATCCTTCGTGGCGGGCTCAGTTAGTTATCTAGTCTAGTTTATAATAATACGGTGTGTTGGATAGTGATATAATAATTATAAGCGTAGATGCAAGATAATTATTGTAACAAATATTCGTATTATTATTACAATAGGTGGGCGGTCAGTCGATTTATTTTTCCTGCCTGGCATAAATATTGATAGCGAAACATGCGATTCGATCAATTCGATTTGAAAATATTGGCGGCCCTTAAAAGGGCCTTTGCTTATAATTCTTTCTTCATGGACTTCACTTGGAGCTGGTGTATTTGGTGACTGCCTTTGTTCCTTCGCTGACGGCGTGCTTGGCGAGCTCTCCGGGCAGAAGGAGCCTGACGGCGGTCTGGATCTCCCTGCTGGTGATGGTGGAGCGCTTGTTGTAGTGGGCGAGGCGCGACGCTTCGGCGGCGATCCTCTCGAAGATGTCGTTGACGAAGCTGTTCATGATGCTCATCGCCTTACTGGAGATTCCGGTGTCGGGGTGCACCTGCTTGAGCACCTTGTAGATGTAGATTGCGTAACTCTCCTTCCTCCTCCTCTTTGTCTTCTTCTTGTCTCCCTTGGAGATGTTCTTCTGGGCTTTGCCGGATTTCTTGGCGGCCTTTCCGCTAGTCTTGGGCGGCATGATGATCGGCGACGGGTATTACGATAACGATAGATAGATTAGGTAGGTGCGCGGTGTCAATCGGCGGCGGTGGCTCGAATGAGAATGCCCGCGCAAACTTAGACTCGCTCTTTCAGGTCACTGTGTAGAGCGATCGGCGCGCGGCTTTGCAAGTCGCGTTATGAGCCGCACGTCTCCCGCTGCGGCCGCACCGCGCGCGATTCTAAAATAACGCAAAAAAAAGTTTTCAAGCAAACTTGACAAAGGACCGTCCGTCGATTCAGGTCGACGCTTCTTTCGCACAGTTAATTTTCAACACTACCCCGTCTCGCCATGTCTGGTCGCGGAAAAGGCGGTAAAGTCAAGGGAAAGGCAAAGTCTCGTTCGAATCGCGCTGGACTCCAGTTCCCCGTCGGTCGCATACACAGGCTCCTGCGCAAGGGAAACTACGCCGAGAGGGTGGGTGCCGGTGCGCCGGTGTACCTGGCCGCCGTCATGGAATACCTCGCCGCCGAAGTACTCGAGTTGGCGGGAAACGCGGCCCGCGACAACAAGAAGACCAGGATTATCCCTCGTCATTTGCAGCTCGCCATCCGCAACGACGAGGAGCTGAACAAGCTGCTCTCCGGCGTCACCATCGCCCAGGGAGGAGTGCTGCCCAACATCCAGGCGGTGCTCTTGCCCAAGAAGACTGAGAAGAAGGCGTAAAAAAAAAAATATAAAGATTACATGCATATTAATCCATCTATCGTCGTACAAAAGGCCCTTTTCAGGGCCGCCATTTTTATTCAAATTCGAGTGGTAGCGTATCCGTGTCGAGCTCGTTATTGTGTCTCATTATTCATCGACAGTAGGACATTATTGAAATTGTTATTATTATAGGTATTAGCGCAATACAGAGAGTACTGTCCATGTTACAATAAATGTTCTGCAAATTCAATATTTGAAAATACATCTAAAATAAAAAGTAGGTATATAATTTCGTAGTAATTCATGAGGAGATAGAGATGCGTCGATCTCTTGTTTGTTAAGAGTGGCGGTTTCAGTAGTTTAAATAGTTTTGTAGGATAATGATTGTGATATATGTACCTATTTATATAGGTGAGGAGCATCTATGTAAGATATGATAAGAGGCTGTTTAATTAATATTATGAGGGTAGATATTATTTGATGAATCTCACCTCACACGCGTTGCGTTATTATATTATATTATTAGGTGGTAAGTATATTTTATTTAATCGACTGTTCAATTGATCAATTACAACAGACGCAAAATTACTTACAAAACTATTTATCCAAAAATAGTGGAACACGCAGAATGATATTATATTATACTTACTTGGAAAATAGATAGCCAAGTAGGTAGTATAATAATATACTACTATTATTACAGGCACATAACGACCGATCGATCGCTCACGGATGCGTAAACATTCGAATGTCAAAAAATTTGCGGCCCTGAAAAGGGCCTTTTGTGATAGATAGATAGATGGGTATGATAACAATATTATTATTTTTTTTAATTTTTAAGCGCGTTCGCCGCGGATTCGTCTCGCCAGCTGGATATCCTTGGGCATGATGGTGACGCGTTTGGCGTGGATGGCGCAAAGGTTCGTGTCCTCGAATAGACCGACGAGGTACGCCTCGCTGGCCTCCTGCAGCGCCATGACGGCGGAGCTCTGGAAGCGCAGATCGGTCTTGAAATCTTGAGCGATCTCGCGCACCAGTCGCTGGAAGGGCAGCTTGCGGATGAGGAGCTCAGTGCTCTTCTGATAGCGACGGATCTCACGGAGAGCGACCGTACCGGGCCTGTAACGATGGGGCTTCTTCACGCCTCCTGTGGCCGGCGCGCTTTTCCTCGCGGCCTTCGTGGCGAGCTGTTTGCGGGGAGCTTTTCCGCCGGTGGATTTTCGGGCAGTCTGCTTGGTACGAGCCATGTCTTCTTCTTCAAAGTAGTAGGTTCTGAAACGAGCGTTCAACGAGGAGTGCGCGCGCGACCCTACTCGGTGACTTATATAGAGAGATCCGCTCGCTGCGATTGGTCGACGCGGTCGCCTTCGGCGGAACAGTGGGGGGTGATCACTTTCGTCGGCGTATCGTTTTGAGGTCGAAATATTGCCTGAAAGTTCATTTTTTTTTAAAATATCCTTTTTTATTCTATTCCGCAATTATTATTAATAGCCGTTATCTTTATTGCGCACTCGCTTTGCGCGAAATGCGCAGCACTGGGCGTGGTTGCGCCGCGGCGCGCCAGAGCGAGACGCACTCGCCCGCGCCTTGAATTCGCAAGGAAGGGAGCGAGACGTCGCATACGCGCGTCTATAAAAAGAGACGTCAGAAAATTAAAAGATTCATAATTCGTCTGGCGGCCGCAGTGAGCGCATCGCATCGTTTCGATTTTTGACATCATCCACTTTTTGACACGCATACAAGATGACCGGTCGCGGTAAAGGAGGAAAGGGATTGGGAAAAGGTGGCGCCAAGCGTCACAGGAAGGTTCTTCGCGATAACATCCAGGGCATCACGAAGCCTGCGATCCGTCGTCTGGCACGTCGCGGCGGAGTCAAGCGCATATCTGGCTTGATTTACGAAGAGACCCGAGGAGTCCTGAAGGTGTTCCTCGAGAACGTCATCAGGGACGCCGTCACCTACACGGAGCACGCGAAGAGGAAGACCGTCACCGCCATGGACGTCGTGTACGCCCTGAAGAGACAGGGTCGCACCCTGTACGGTTTCGGCGGCTAAGCTGGCCAATACGATACGATACCATCTCGTCTTGATACAATACAGACTGACTACTACAATATAATGATGGATGAGTGGGTTGGTTTTAATGCTATGCCCGCTTAACTATTATTATGTGAATATATCTATCTACTCGCATACAAACGGCCCTTTTCAGGGCCACCATGTCTATTTCGTTCGATCCGTTTGCATTCGTATAGTATCGCAGTAATAATGCATGCAGTGGTGTGTGCATAGAAGGGTGGAGGTGAAATACAATTTATTTTATACGTTTCTGAACTGAAAATATGTTTGATTTGCTTAGGTTAGGTTTGATTTTGACAGGTTAGATTTGATTTGATTAAGTTAGGTTAGATTTGGTTAGGTTAGGTTTGATTTCATTAGGTTAGGTTTGATTTGATTAGGTTAGGTTTGATTTGCTTAGGTTAGGTTTGATTTGCTTAGGTTAGGTTAGATTTGATATCATTAGGTTAGGTTTGATTTGGTTAGGTTAGGTTTGATTTGATTTGATTAGGTTAGGTTTGATTTGCTTAGGTTAGGTTTGATTTGCTTAGGTTAGGTTTGATTTGATTAAGTTAGGTTTGATTTGATTAGGTTAGGTTTGATTTGATTAGGTTAGGTTTGATTTGCTTAGGTTAGATTTGATATCATTAGGTTAGGTTTGATTTGCTTAGGTTAGATTTGATATCATTAGGTTAGGTTTGGTTTGATTTGATTAGGTTAGGTTTGATTTGCTTAGGTTAGGTTTGATTTGATTAAGTTAGGTTTGATTTGATTAGGTTAGGTTTGATTTGATTAGGTTAGGTTTGATTTGCTTAGGTTAGATTTGATATCATTAGGTTAGGTTTGATTTGATTTGATTAGGTTAGGTTTGATTTGCTTAGGTTAGATTTGATATCATTAGGTTAGGTTTGGTTTGATTTGATTAGGTTAGGTTTGATTTGCTTAGGTTAGATTTGATATCATTAGGTTAGGTTTGATTTGGTTAGGTTAGGTTTGATTTGATTAGGTTAGGTTTGATTTGGTTAGGTTAGGTTTGATTTGATTAGGTCAGGTTTGATTTGGTTAGGTTTGATTGGGTTTGGTTTGATTTGATTATGTTAGGTTTGATTTGATCAGGTTAGGTTTGATTTGATTGGGTTAGGTTTGATTTGATTAAGTTAGGTTTGATTTGGTTAGGTTAGGTTAGGTTTGATTAGGTTAGGTTTGATTTGATTTGATTAGGTTAGGTTAGGTTTGATTTGATTAAGTTAGGTTTGATTTGATTAGGTTAGGTTTGATTTGATCAGGTTAGGTTTGATTTGATTGGGTTAGGTTTGATTTGATTAAGTTAGGTTTGATTTGGTTAGGTTAGGTTAGGTTAGGTTTGATTTGATTAGGTTAGGTTCGATTTGGTTAGGTTAGGTTATTAGGTTAGGTTTGATTTGGTTAGGTTAGGTAAACCTAACCTAACCTAACCAAATCAAACCTAACCTAACCAAATCAAACCTAACCTAATCTAATCAAACCTAACCTAACCAAATCAAACCTAACCTAATCAAATCAAACCTAACCTAACCAAATCAAACCTAACCTAATGATATCAAATCTAACCTAAGCAAATCAAACTTAACCTAATCAAATCAAACCTAACCTAATGAAATCAAACCTAACCTAACCTAACCAAATCAAACCTAACTCAATCAAATCAAACCTAACCTAATCAAATCAAACCTAACCTGATCAAATCAAACCTAACCTGATCACATCAAACCTAACTTAATCAAATCAAACCTAACTCAGTCAAATCAAACCTAACCTAATCAAATCAAACCTAACTTAATCAAATTAAACCTAACCTAATCAAATCAAATCAAACCTAACCTAACCTGATCAAATCAAACCTAACCTGATCACATCAAACCTAACTTAATCAAATCAAACCTAACTCAGTCAAATCAAACCTAACCAAATCAACAAAAAAAAAAAAAAATGAATTTAGTGTTAATTTTAAATTTTAGCTAGGTGAGTGAGTATTCGTCTTGACATAAGACAGTGTAATAATATTATGCAATTTACGTATGGAGTACCTATACGAATTGAATAAAGAAATAACGACGTATCTACGTGTTCGATATCAGTCGACACCTGAATTGTGTTGGTAGCCCTGAAAAGGGCTTTTGTTTCAATAAAATGCGAGCGAGCGCGTATTATTCATCTCCATCTCTATCCTCATTCATCTCGTCTACTGTCGTCGTCGTCATCCACCCGAGATACCCCCCTTCCCGGGCTGCCGTCGTCGCATCATCGTCATCGTGATGATTAGATTAGATTCGATCGCGGCTTCTTACTTCTTCGCAGCGGCTTTCTTCGCGGCGGGCTTCTTCGCAGCGGCCTTCTTGGGCTTAGGCGCCTTCGGCTTCTTGGTGGGCGGCTTGGCTGACTTCTTCGCCTTGGTGGGGGTCTTGGGCTTGGCGGCCTTCTTGGCGGCGGGGGCGGCCTTCTTGGGGGAGGCGGCTTTCTTGGCGGCTGCGGCCGATCTGGCCGCGGTTTCGAGAGGAGCCGACGACTTTCTCATGGCGGTCGCGGGCTTCTTCTTTGCGGCTGCGGCCGAAGACTTGCCTCCGCCGGCCGCGGCGCCCTTCTTCTCCTTGGATGAGGCAGGGCGCGATTTCTTCGCGGCGGGCTTCTTGCCAGAGGCGGAGCCGCCCGCAGATTTGGCCTTGCCGGCTTCCAGTTTGAACGAACCGGAGGCCCCCTTGCCTTTGGTCTGCACTAGGGCGCCGGATTCGACGGCACCCTTCAGGTATTTCTTGATGAATGGCGCCAGCTTGTCGGCGTCCACCTTGTAGTTGGCCGAGATGTATTTTTTGATCGCCTGCAGGGAGGATCCGGCGCGCTCTTTCAGCTCTTTGATGGCGCTGTTGACCATCTCAGAGGTCTTGGGATGCGTCGGCTTGACCTTGGGCTTCTTCGCGGCTTTGCCTGCTGCCGATTTCTTCGCGGGGGTAGAGGGCACCGGCGAAGCGGTGACGGGTGCTGCTGTATCTGCCATCTTTGCGTTATTCGATTGATTGAATAATAGAATGAAATATAATATTAAATTATATTATATTATATCGCGGCGTATATTCTGCTTGCTATCTATCTGTACGATGCGCTAGAGTGAAACGACTCGAACGGCTCGCGGATTGTATACGGCGAGAGCGAGACGGGTGCCGCAGTACCGATGTGCGAACGCCGCTCTCAGAGATGACGTTCGTCTAGATCGGCGATTTTAGTCACGAATTGCACCGGCATTTTTGCTTCGATCTCTCGATATTTTTCAATTTTTCGCAGCCGCCGCCCTAGCGAGGGGGTTCAGGGGTGGGCGGTTGCGCCGCCCACCGATCTGTCTGTCGTTTCAAAGCGGGCGAATGGTCGCGAGTCTGTCCTCGGGCTCGCGGGATGCGTTTCAAATTGGAATTGTGTCCGCGCGCGCACATAACGTGTCGGGAAAATGGCCGTAGATTCGTTAAAAATTATCAGATTCCGACGATCGAGCCTTCGTCCGGCGCGTCGATATACCTTCTCGCGTTTGCAATCGGCCGCGGGCCCCTGGCGCCCCCGCGGGCGTCGCGATCCGCCCCCGAGTCGGCCGGAGTTAGCACAAGACGATCGCGGCATACAAACATTACTGTATCGGGCGAAGACGACGGCGGCGGCCCCGCGGTGCTCGATGCAGTCGGCGGTGTTCACGAAGTTCTGCAGCAGGCGAGCAGACGGACGATGGTGCACGGTATCACGGTGCACGACGGTGAAGAAGGAAGCACGACACGAGAATAGAATGTTCAATTCGAATAATTAGTTACCTAACGATAGATTGCGATAGGTACGGCGCGATCGGTCGCTCGCTCGCTCACTGCGCCTCCCTCCCTCCCGCGATAGATAGATAGATAGATGGATGGATGGATGGATGGATAGTGTGAAGCGAAATATCGTAAATAAATAGTTAGTTAATTAATTAAATATGATAATATGATATAATATTATGGGTGCGTTTAATATGACCGATGCGAAGCATACATACGACAGAAATATGAGAGTAGAAAACCATAGCAACCGAAATCATCAATAACAACCGACAACAAAAATGTCATTATTTGTTACTATCAAGTACCTACCTATATGAAATCAAATATAAAGACATTGGAAGGAAGATCACTCTAAGATATCGATCGGGGATTCGGAATAAACTATTCCCTATTCCCTATTCCCGAATCCGTGTGTCATGTACGTATGTAACATAAAATCTATCGTACGATGCAAAATTATCCGATTCGCATTATTTATGTATCGCATATCGAAGGATCGATGAAATAACAAACAGATGTGTAATATCATGTTATGTAGGTACCTAAATCTAATGTGATGTTTTCTTTTTCAGATGCACGCACGCACGCATGCATTCCATGCACCTAAGATGTATGGATAATATTATTAATAGTATAATGATGACTTATTGTTGTATATTACTGAATAATAATAAAATTATTCACAGATACATCGATTCTTATTATTTTCCTATCATATCATATCATCCTTCGTGGCGGGCTCAGTTAGTTATCTAGTCTAGTTTATAATAATACGGTGTGTTGGATAGTGATATAATAATTATAAGCGTAGATGCAAGATAATTATTGTAACAAATATTCGTATTATTATTACAATAGGTGGGCGGTCAGTCGATTTATTTTTCCTGCCTGGCATAAATATTGATAGCGAAACATGCGATTCGATCAATTCGATTTGAAAATATTGGCGGCCCTTAAAAGGGCCTTTGCTTATAATTCTTTCTTCATGGACTTCACTTGGAGCTGGTGTATTTGGTGACTGCCTTTGTTCCTTCGCTGACGGCGTGCTTGGCGAGCTCTCCGGGCAGAAGGAGCCTGACGGCGGTCTGGATCTCCCTGCTGGTGATGGTGGAGCGCTTGTTGTAGTGGGCGAGGCGCGACGCTTCGGCGGCGATCCTCTCGAAGATGTCGTTGACGAAGCTGTTCATGATGCTCATCGCCTTACTGGAGATTCCGGTGTCGGGGTGCACCTGCTTGAGCACCTTGTAGATGTAGATTGCGTAACTCTCCTTCCTCCTCCTCTTTGTCTTCTTCTTGTCTCCCTTGGAGATGTTCTTCTGGGCTTTGCCGGATTTCTTGGCGGCCTTTCCGCTAGTCTTGGGCGGCATGATGATCGGCGACGGGTATTACGATAACGATAGATAGATTAGGTAGGTGCGCGGTGTCAATCGGCGGCGGTGGCTCGAATGAGAATGCCCGCGCAAACTTAGACTCGCTCTTTCAGGTCACTGTGTAGAGCGATCGGCGCGCGGCTTTGCAAGTCGCGTTATGAGCCGCACGTCTCCCGCTGCGGCCGCACCGCGCGCGATTCTAAAATAACGCAAAAAAAAGTTTTCAAGCAAACTTGACAAAGGACCGTCCGTCGATTCAGGTCGACGCTTCTTTCGCACAGTTAATTTTCAACACTACCCCGTCTCGCCATGTCTGGTCGCGGAAAAGGCGGTAAAGTCAAGGGAAAGGCAAAGTCTCGTTCGAATCGCGCTGGACTCCAGTTCCCCGTCGGTCGCATACACAGGCTCCTGCGCAAGGGAAACTACGCCGAGAGGGTGGGTGCCGGTGCGCCGGTGTACCTGGCCGCCGTCATGGAATACCTCGCCGCCGAAGTACTCGAGTTGGCGGGAAACGCGGCCCGCGACAACAAGAAGACCAGGATTATCCCTCGTCATTTGCAGCTCGCCATCCGCAACGACGAGGAGCTGAACAAGCTGCTCTCCGGCGTCACCATCGCCCAGGGAGGAGTGCTGCCCAACATCCAGGCGGTGCTCTTGCCCAAGAAGACTGAGAAGAAGGCGTAAAAAAAAAAATATAAAGATTACATGCATATTAATCCATCTATCGTCGTACAAAAGGCCCTTTTCAGGGCCGCCATTTTTATTCAAATTCGAGTGGTAGCGTATCCGTGTCGAGCTCGTTATTGTGTCTCATTATTCATCGACAGTAGGACATTATTGAAATTGTTATTATTATAGGTATTAGCGCAATACAGAGAGTACTGTCCATGTTACAATAAATGTTCTGCAAATTCAATATTTGAAAATACATCTAAAATAAAAAGTAGGTATATAATTTCGTAGTAATTCATGAGGAGATAGAGATGCGTCGATCTCTTGTTTGTTAAGAGTGGCGGTTTCAGTAGTTTAAATAGTTTTGTAGGATAATGATTGTGATATATGTACCTATTTATATAGGTGAGGAGCATCTATGTAAGATATGATAAGAGGCTGTTTAATTAATATTATGAGGGTAGATATTATTTGATGAATCTCACCTCACACGCGTTGCGTTATTATATTATATTATTAGGTGGTAAGTATATTTTATTTAATCGACTGTTCAATTGATCAATTACAACAGACGCAAAATTACTTACAAAACTATTTATCCAAAAATAGTGGAACACGCAGAATGATATTATATTATACTTACTTGGAAAATAGATAGCCAAGTAGGTAGTATAATAATATACTACTATTATTACAGGCACATAACGACCGATCGATCGCTCACGGATGCGTAAACATTCGAATGTCAAAAAATTTGCGGCCCTGAAAAGGGCCTTTTGTGATAGATAGATAGATGGGTATGATAACAATATTATTATTTTTTTTAATTTTTAAGCGCGTTCGCCGCGGATTCGTCTCGCCAGCTGGATATCCTTGGGCATGATGGTGACGCGTTTGGCGTGGATGGCGCAAAGGTTCGTGTCCTCGAATAGACCGACGAGGTACGCCTCGCTGGCCTCCTGCAGCGCCATGACGGCGGAGCTCTGGAAGCGCAGATCGGTCTTGAAATCTTGAGCGATCTCGCGCACCAGTCGCTGGAAGGGCAGCTTGCGGATGAGGAGCTCAGTGCTCTTCTGATAGCGACGGATCTCACGGAGAGCGACCGTACCGGGCCTGTAACGATGGGGCTTCTTCACGCCTCCTGTGGCCGGCGCGCTTTTCCTCGCGGCCTTCGTGGCGAGCTGTTTGCGGGGAGCTTTTCCGCCGGTGGATTTTCGGGCAGTCTGCTTGGTACGAGCCATGTCTTCTTCTTCAAAGTAGTAGGTTCTGAAACGAGCGTTCAACGAGGAGTGCGCGCGCGACCCTACTCGGTGACTTATATAGAGAGATCCGCTCGCTGCGATTGGTCGACGCGGTCGCCTTCGGCGGAACAGTGGGGGGTGATCACTTTCGTCGGCGTATCGTTTTGAGGTCGAAATATTGCCTGAAAGTTCATTTTTTTTTAAAATATCCTTTTTTATTCTATTCCGCAATTATTATTAATAGCCGTTATCTTTATTGCGCACTCGCTTTGCGCGAAATGCGCAGCACTGGGCGTGGTTGCGCCGCGGCGCGCCAGAGCGAGACGCACTCGCCCGCGCCTTGAATTCGCAAGGAAGGGAGCGAGACGTCGCATACGCGCGTCTATAAAAAGAGACGTCAGAAAATTAAAAGATTCATAATTCGTCTGGCGGCCGCAGTGAGCGCATCGCATCGTTTCGATTTTTGACATCATCCACTTTTTGACACGCATACAAGATGACCGGTCGCGGTAAAGGAGGAAAGGGATTGGGAAAAGGTGGCGCCAAGCGTCACAGGAAGGTTCTTCGCGATAACATCCAGGGCATCACGAAGCCTGCGATCCGTCGTCTGGCACGTCGCGGCGGAGTCAAGCGCATATCTGGCTTGATTTACGAAGAGACCCGAGGAGTCCTGAAGGTGTTCCTCGAGAACGTCATCAGGGACGCCGTCACCTACACGGAGCACGCGAAGAGGAAGACCGTCACCGCCATGGACGTCGTGTACGCCCTGAAGAGACAGGGTCGCACCCTGTACGGTTTCGGCGGCTAAGCTGGCCAATACGATACGATACCATCTCGTCTTGATACAATACAGACTGACTACTACAATATAATGATGGATGAGTGGGTTGGTTTTAATGCTATGCCCGCTTAACTATTATTATGTGAATATATCTATCTACTCGCATACAAACGGCCCTTTTCAGGGCCACCATGTCTATTTCGTTCGATCCGTTTGCATTCGTATAGTATCGCAGTAATAATGCATGCAGTGGTGTGTGCATAGAAGGGTGGAGGTGAAATACAATTTATTTTATACGTTTCTGAACTGAAAATATGTTTGATTTGCTTAGGTTAGGTTTGATTTTGACAGGTTAGATTTGATTTGATTAAGTTAGGTTAGATTTGGTTAGGTTAGGTTTGATTTCATTAGGTTAGGTTTGATTTGATTAGGTTAGGTTTGATTTGCTTAGGTTAGGTTTGATTTGCTTAGGTTAGGTTAGATTTGATATCATTAGGTTAGGTTTGATTTGGTTAGGTTAGGTTTGATTTGATTTGATTAGGTTAGGTTTGATTTGCTTAGGTTAGGTTTGATTTGCTTAGGTTAGGTTTGATTTGATTAAGTTAGGTTTGATTTGATTAGGTTAGGTTTGATTTGATTAGGTTAGGTTTGATTTGCTTAGGTTAGATTTGATATCATTAGGTTAGGTTTGATTTGCTTAGGTTAGATTTGATATCATTAGGTTAGGTTTGGTTTGATTTGATTAGGTTAGGTTTGATTTGCTTAGGTTAGGTTTGATTTGATTAAGTTAGGTTTGATTTGATTAGGTTAGGTTTGATTTGATTAGGTTAGGTTTGATTTGCTTAGGTTAGATTTGATATCATTAGGTTAGGTTTGATTTGATTTGATTAGGTTAGGTTTGATTTGCTTAGGTTAGATTTGATATCATTAGGTTAGGTTTGGTTTGATTTGATTAGGTTAGGTTTGATTTGCTTAGGTTAGATTTGATATCATTAGGTTAGGTTTGATTTGGTTAGGTTAGGTTTGATTTGATTAGGTTAGGTTTGATTTGGTTAGGTTAGGTTTGATTTGATTAGGTCAGGTTTGATTTGGTTAGGTTTGATTGGGTTTGGTTTGATTTGATTATGTTAGGTTTGATTTGATCAGGTTAGGTTTGATTTGATTGGGTTAGGTTTGATTTGATTAAGTTAGGTTTGATTTGGTTAGGTTAGGTTAGGTTTGATTAGGTTAGGTTTGATTTGATTTGATTAGGTTAGGTTAGGTTTGATTTGATTAAGTTAGGTTTGATTTGATTAGGTTAGGTTTGATTTGATCAGGTTAGGTTTGATTTGATTGGGTTAGGTTTGATTTGATTAAGTTAGGTTTGATTTGGTTAGGTTAGGTTAGGTTAGGTTTGATTTGATTAGGTTAGGTTCGATTTGGTTAGGTTAGGTTATTAGGTTAGGTTTGATTTGGTTAGGTTAGGTAAACCTAACCTAACCTAACCAAATCAAACCTAACCTAACCAAATCAAACCTAACCTAATCTAATCAAACCTAACCTAACCAAATCAAACCTAACCTAATCAAATCAAACCTAACCTAACCAAATCAAACCTAACCTAATGATATCAAATCTAACCTAAGCAAATCAAACTTAACCTAATCAAATCAAACCTAACCTAATGAAATCAAACCTAACCTAACCTAACCAAATCAAACCTAACTCAATCAAATCAAACCTAACCTAATCAAATCAAACCTAACCTGATCAAATCAAACCTAACCTGATCACATCAAACCTAACTTAATCAAATCAAACCTAACTCAGTCAAATCAAACCTAACCTAATCAAATCAAACCTAACTTAATCAAATTAAACCTAACCTAATCAAATCAAATCAAACCTAACCTAACCTGATCAAATCAAACCTAACCTGATCACATCAAACCTAACTTAATCAAATCAAACCTAACTCAGTCAAATCAAACCTAACCAAATCAACAAAAAAAAAAAAAAATGAATTTAGTGTTAATTTTAAATTTTAGCTAGGTGAGTGAGTATTCGTCTTGACATAAGACAGTGTAATAATATTATGCAATTTACGTATGGAGTACCTATACGAATTGAATAAAGAAATAACGACGTATCTACGTGTTCGATATCAGTCGACACCTGAATTGTGTTGGTAGCCCTGAAAAGGGCTTTTGTTTCAATAAAATGCGAGCGAGCGCGTATTATTCATCTCCATCTCTATCCTCATTCATCTCGTCTACTGTCGTCGTCGTCATCCACCCGAGATACCCCCCTTCCCGGGCTGCCGTCGTCGCATCATCGTCATCGTGATGATTAGATTAGATTCGATCGCGGCTTCTTACTTCTTCGCAGCGGCTTTCTTCGCGGCGGGCTTCTTCGCAGCGGCCTTCTTGGGCTTAGGCGCCTTCGGCTTCTTGGTGGGCGGCTTGGCTGACTTCTTCGCCTTGGTGGGGGTCTTGGGCTTGGCGGCCTTCTTGGCGGCGGGGGCGGCCTTCTTGGGGGAGGCGGCTTTCTTGGCGGCTGCGGCCGATCTGGCCGCGGTTTCGAGAGGAGCCGACGACTTTCTCATGGCGGTCGCGGGCTTCTTCTTTGCGGCTGCGGCCGAAGACTTGCCTCCGCCGGCCGCGGCGCCCTTCTTCTCCTTGGATGAGGCAGGGCGCGATTTCTTCGCGGCGGGCTTCTTGCCAGAGGCGGAGCCGCCCGCAGATTTGGCCTTGCCGGCTTCCAGTTTGAACGAACCGGAGGCCCCCTTGCCTTTGGTCTGCACTAGGGCGCCGGATTCGACGGCACCCTTCAGGTATTTCTTGATGAATGGCGCCAGCTTGTCGGCGTCCACCTTGTAGTTGGCCGAGATGTATTTTTTGATCGCCTGCAGGGAGGATCCGGCGCGCTCTTTCAGCTCTTTGATGGCGCTGTTGACCATCTCAGAGGTCTTGGGATGCGTCGGCTTGACCTTGGGCTTCTTCGCGGCTTTGCCTGCTGCCGATTTCTTCGCGGGGGTAGAGGGCACCGGCGAAGCGGTGACGGGTGCTGCTGTATCTGCCATCTTTGCGTTATTCGATTGATTGAATAATAGAATGAAATATAATATTAAATTATATTATATTATATCGCGGCGTATATTCTGCTTGCTATCTATCTGTACGATGCGCTAGAGTGAAACGACTCGAACGGCTCGCGGATTGTATACGGCGAGAGCGAGACGGGTGCCGCAGTACCGATGTGCGAACGCCGCTCTCAGAGATGACGTTCGTCTAGATCGGCGATTTTAGTCACGAATTGCACCGGCATTTTTGCTTCGATCTCTCGATATTTTTCAATTTTTCGCAGCCGCCGCCCTAGCGAGGGGGTTCAGGGGTGGGCGGTTGCGCCGCCCACCGATCTGTCTGTCGTTTCAAAGCGGGCGAATGGTCGCGAGTCTGTCCTCGGGCTCGCGGGATGCGTTTCAAATTGGAATTGTGTCCGCGCGCGCACATAACGTGTCGGGAAAATGGCCGTAGATTCGTTAAAAATTATCAGATTCCGACGATCGAGCCTTCGTCCGGCGCGTCGATATACCTTCTCGCGTTTGCAATCGGCCGCGGGCCCCTGGCGCCCCCGCGGGCGTCGCGATCCGCCCCCGAGTCGGCCGGAGTTAGCACAAGACGATCGCGGCATACAAACATTACTGTATCGGGCGAAGACGACGGCGGCGGCCCCGCGGTGCTCGATGCAGTCGGCGGTGTTCACGAAGTTCTGCAGCAGGCGAGCAGACGGACGATGGTGCACGGTATCACGGTGCACGACGGTGAAGAAGGAAGCACGACACGAGAATAGAATGTTCAATTCGAATAATTAGTTACCTAACGATAGATTGCGATAGGTACGGCGCGATCGGTCGCTCGCTCGCTCACTGCGCCTCCCTCCCTCCCGCGATAGATAGATAGATAGATGGATGGATGGATGGATGGATAGTGTGAAGCGAAATATCGTAAATAAATAGTTAGTTAATTAATTAAATATGATAATATGATATAATATTATGGGTGCGTTTAATATGACCGATGCGAAGCATACATACGACAGAAATATGAGAGTAGAAAACCATAGCAACCGAAATCATCAATAACAACCGACAACAAAAATGTCATTATTTGTTACTATCAAGTACCTACCTATATGAAATCAAATATAAAGACATTGGAAGGAAGATCACTCTAAGATATCGATCGGGGATTCGGAATAAACTATTCCCTATTCCCTATTCCCGAATCCGTGTGTCATGTACGTATGTAACATAAAATCTATCGTACGATGCAAAATTATCCGATTCGCATTATTTATGTATCGCATATCGAAGGATCGATGAAATAACAAACAGATGTGTAATATCATGTTATGTAGGTACCTAAATCTAATGTGATGTTTTCTTTTTCAGATGCACGCACGCACGCATGCATTCCATGCACCTAAGATGTATGGATAATATTATTAATAGTATAATGATGACTTATTGTTGTATATTACTGAATAATAATAAAATTATTCACAGATACATCGATTCTTATTATTTTCCTATCATATCATATCATCCTTCGTGGCGGGCTCAGTTAGTTATCTAGTCTAGTTTATAATAATACGGTGTGTTGGATAGTGATATAATAATTATAAGCGTAGATGCAAGATAATTATTGTAACAAATATTCGTATTATTATTACAATAGGTGGGCGGTCAGTCGATTTATTTTTCCTGCCTGGCATAAATATTGATAGCGAAACATGCGATTCGATCAATTCGATTTGAAAATATTGGCGGCCCTTAAAAGGGCCTTTGCTTATAATTCTTTCTTCATGGACTTCACTTGGAGCTGGTGTATTTGGTGACTGCCTTTGTTCCTTCGCTGACGGCGTGCTTGGCGAGCTCTCCGGGCAGAAGGAGCCTGACGGCGGTCTGGATCTCCCTGCTGGTGATGGTGGAGCGCTTGTTGTAGTGGGCGAGGCGCGACGCTTCGGCGGCGATCCTCTCGAAGATGTCGTTGACGAAGCTGTTCATGATGCTCATCGCCTTACTGGAGATTCCGGTGTCGGGGTGCACCTGCTTGAGCACCTTGTAGATGTAGATTGCGTAACTCTCCTTCCTCCTCCTCTTTGTCTTCTTCTTGTCTCCCTTGGAGATGTTCTTCTGGGCTTTGCCGGATTTCTTGGCGGCCTTTCCGCTAGTCTTGGGCGGCATGATGATCGGCGACGGGTATTACGATAACGATAGATAGATTAGGTAGGTGCGCGGTGTCAATCGGCGGCGGTGGCTCGAATGAGAATGCCCGCGCAAACTTAGACTCGCTCTTTCAGGTCACTGTGTAGAGCGATCGGCGCGCGGCTTTGCAAGTCGCGTTATGAGCCGCACGTCTCCCGCTGCGGCCGCACCGCGCGCGATTCTAAAATAACGCAAAAAAAAGTTTTCAAGCAAACTTGACAAAGGACCGTCCGTCGATTCAGGTCGACGCTTCTTTCGCACAGTTAATTTTCAACACTACCCCGTCTCGCCATGTCTGGTCGCGGAAAAGGCGGTAAAGTCAAGGGAAAGGCAAAGTCTCGTTCGAATCGCGCTGGACTCCAGTTCCCCGTCGGTCGCATACACAGGCTCCTGCGCAAGGGAAACTACGCCGAGAGGGTGGGTGCCGGTGCGCCGGTGTACCTGGCCGCCGTCATGGAATACCTCGCCGCCGAAGTACTCGAGTTGGCGGGAAACGCGGCCCGCGACAACAAGAAGACCAGGATTATCCCTCGTCATTTGCAGCTCGCCATCCGCAACGACGAGGAGCTGAACAAGCTGCTCTCCGGCGTCACCATCGCCCAGGGAGGAGTGCTGCCCAACATCCAGGCGGTGCTCTTGCCCAAGAAGACTGAGAAGAAGGCGTAAAAAAAAAAATATAAAGATTACATGCATATTAATCCATCTATCGTCGTACAAAAGGCCCTTTTCAGGGCCGCCATTTTTATTCAAATTCGAGTGGTAGCGTATCCGTGTCGAGCTCGTTATTGTGTCTCATTATTCATCGACAGTAGGACATTATTGAAATTGTTATTATTATAGGTATTAGCGCAATACAGAGAGTACTGTCCATGTTACAATAAATGTTCTGCAAATTCAATATTTGAAAATACATCTAAAATAAAAAGTAGGTATATAATTTCGTAGTAATTCATGAGGAGATAGAGATGCGTCGATCTCTTGTTTGTTAAGAGTGGCGGTTTCAGTAGTTTAAATAGTTTTGTAGGATAATGATTGTGATATATGTACCTATTTATATAGGTGAGGAGCATCTATGTAAGATATGATAAGAGGCTGTTTAATTAATATTATGAGGGTAGATATTATTTGATGAATCTCACCTCACACGCGTTGCGTTATTATATTATATTATTAGGTGGTAAGTATATTTTATTTAATCGACTGTTCAATTGATCAATTACAACAGACGCAAAATTACTTACAAAACTATTTATCCAAAAATAGTGGAACACGCAGAATGATATTATATTATACTTACTTGGAAAATAGATAGCCAAGTAGGTAGTATAATAATATACTACTATTATTACAGGCACATAACGACCGATCGATCGCTCACGGATGCGTAAACATTCGAATGTCAAAAAATTTGCGGCCCTGAAAAGGGCCTTTTGTGATAGATAGATAGATGGGTATGATAACAATATTATTATTTTTTTTAATTTTTAAGCGCGTTCGCCGCGGATTCGTCTCGCCAGCTGGATATCCTTGGGCATGATGGTGACGCGTTTGGCGTGGATGGCGCAAAGGTTCGTGTCCTCGAATAGACCGACGAGGTACGCCTCGCTGGCCTCCTGCAGCGCCATGACGGCGGAGCTCTGGAAGCGCAGATCGGTCTTGAAATCTTGAGCGATCTCGCGCACCAGTCGCTGGAAGGGCAGCTTGCGGATGAGGAGCTCAGTGCTCTTCTGATAGCGACGGATCTCACGGAGAGCGACCGTACCGGGCCTGTAACGATGGGGCTTCTTCACGCCTCCTGTGGCCGGCGCGCTTTTCCTCGCGGCCTTCGTGGCGAGCTGTTTGCGGGGAGCTTTTCCGCCGGTGGATTTTCGGGCAGTCTGCTTGGTACGAGCCATGTCTTCTTCTTCAAAGTAGTAGGTTCTGAAACGAGCGTTCAACGAGGAGTGCGCGCGCGACCCTACTCGGTGACTTATATAGAGAGATCCGCTCGCTGCGATTGGTCGACGCGGTCGCCTTCGGCGGAACAGTGGGGG
>NW_028233163.1:0-21340 GCF_057557595.1 Rhyacophila brunnea | reverse complement strand
AGATCTATATACAAATTTTCACAAAACCATTATTTTAAAAACAATGCATTTTTTTTATAAATATAGTATATAAAAGTTTATAGAGATATAAATTACACCAATTCTCCTTAAATTTTATGTAAAATTTAATTATTTTCTTTTATTTAAAAGCGAGTATCAATAAAATTAAAACTAAAGACCAAATCTTCCTATAATTAATAAATAAGATATTTAAAAATTTTCAATTTTTAAATGAAATCATCAACTATTTATTAGATCTATATACAAATTTTCACAAAACCATTATTTTAAAAACAATGCATTTTTTTTTATAAATATAGTATATAAAAGTTTATAGAGATATAAATTACACCAATTCTCCTTAAATTTTATGTAAAATTTAATTATTTTCTTTTCTTTAAAAGCGAGTATCAATAAAATTAAAACTAAAGACCAAATCTTCCTATAATTAATAAATAAGATATTTAAAAATTTTCAATTTTTAAATGAAATCATCAACTATTTATTAGATCTATATACAAATTTTCACAAAACCATTATTTTAAAAACAATGCATTTTTTTTTATAAATATAGTATATAAAAGTTTATAAAGATATAAATTACACCAATTCTCCTTAAATTTTATGTAAAATTTAATTATTTTCTTTTCTTTAAAAGCGAGTATCAATAAAATTAAAACTAAAGACCAAATCTTCCTATAATTAATAAATAAGATATTTAAAAATTTTCAATTTTTAAATGAAATCATCAATTATTTATTAGATCTATATACAAATTTTCACAAAACCATTATTTTAAAAACAATGCATTTTTTTTATAAATATAGTATATAAAAGTTTATAGAGATATAAATTACACCAATTCTCCTTAAATTTTATGTAAAATTTAATTATTTTCTTTTCTTTAAAAGCGAGTATCAATAAAATTAAAACTAAAGACCAAATCTTCCTATAATTAATAAATAAGATATTTAAAAATTTTCAATTTTTAAATGAAATCATCAACTATTTATTAGATCTATATACAAATTTTCACAAAACCATTATTTTAAAAACAATGCATTTTTTTTTATAAATATAGTATATAAAAGTTTATAGAGATATAAATTACACCAATTCTCCTTAAATTTTATGTAAAATTTAATTATTTTCTTTTCTTTAAAAGCGAGTATCAATAAAATTAAAACTAAAGATCAAATCTTCCTATAATTAATAAATAAGATATTTAAAAATTTTCAATTTTTAAATGAAATCATCAACTATTTATTAGATCTATATACAAATTTTCACAAAACCATTATTTTAAAAACAATGCATTTTTTTTTATAAATATAGTATATAAAAGTTTATAGAGATATAAATTACACCAATTCTCCTTAAATTTTATGTAAAATTTAATTATTTTCTTTTCTTTAAAAGCGAGTATCAATAAAATTAAAACTAAAGACCAAATCTTCCTATAATTAATAAATAAGATATTTAAAAATTTTCAATTTTTAAATGAAATCATCAACTATTTATTAGATCTATATACAAATTTTCACAAAACCATTATTTTAAAAACAATGCATTTTTTTTTATAAATATAGTATATAAAAGTTTATAGAGATATAAATTACACCAATTCTCCTTAAATTTTATGTAAAATTTAATTATTTTCTTTTCTTTAAAAGCGAGTATCAATAAAATTAAAACTAAAGACCAAATCTTCCTATAATTAATAAATAAGATATTTAAAAATTTTCAATTTTTAAATGAAATCATCAACTATTTATTAGATCTATATACAAATTTTCACAAAACCATTATTTTAAAAACAATGCATTTTTTTTTATAAATATAGTATATAAAAGTTTATAAAGATATAAATTACACCAATTCTCCTTAAATTTTATGTAAAATTTAATTATTTTCTTTTCTTTAAAAGCGAGTATCAATAAAATTAAAACTAAAGACCAAATCTTCCTATAATTAATAAATAAGATATTTAAAAATTTTCAATTTTTAAATGAAATCATCAACTATTTATTAGATCTATATACAAATTTTCACAAAACCATTATTTTAAAAACAATGCTTTTTTATAAATATAGTATATAAAAGTTTATAGAGATATAAATTACACCAACTCTCCTTAAATTTTATGTAAAATTTAATTATTTTCTTTTCTTTAAAAGCGAGTATCAATAAAATTAAAACTAAAGACCAAATCTTCCTATAATTAATAAATAAGATATTTAAAAATTTTCAATTTTTAAATGAAATCATCAACTATTTATTAGATCTATATACAAATTTTCACAAAACCATTATTTTAAAAACAATGCATTTTTTTTTATAAATATAGTATATAAAAGTTTATAGAGATATAAATTACACCAATTTTCCTTAAATTTTATGTAAAATTTAATTATTTTCTTTTCTTTAAAAGCGAGTATCAATAAAATTAAAACTAAAGACCAAATCTTCCTATAATTAATAAATAAGATATTTAAAAATTTTCAATTTTTAAATGAAATCATCAACTATTTATTAGATCTATATACAAATTTTCACAAAACCATTATTTTAAAAACAATGCATTTTTTTATAAATATAGTATATAAAAGTTTATAGAGATATAAATTACACCAATTCTCCTTAAATTTTATGTAAAATTTAATTATTTTCTTTTCTTTAAAAGCGAGTATCAATAAAATTAAAACTAAAGACCAAATCTTCCTATAATTAATAAATAAGATATTTAAAAATTTTCAATTTTTAAATGAAATCATCAACTATTTATTAGATCTATATACAAATTTTCACAAAACCATTATTTTAAAAACAATGCATTTTTTTTTTATAAATATAGTATATAAAAGTTTATAGAGATATAAATTACACCAATTCTCCTTAAATTTTATGTAAAATTTAATTATTTTCTTTTCTTTAAAAACGAGTATCAATAAAATTAAAACTAAAAACCAAATCTTCCTATAATTAATAAATAAGATATTTAAAAATTTTCAATTTTTAAATGAAATCATCAACTATTTATTAGATCTATATACAAATTTTCACAAAACCATTATTTTAAAAACAATGCATTTTTTTTATAAATATAGTATATAAAAGTTTATAGAGATATAAATTACACCAATTCTCCTTAAATTTTATGTAAAATTTAATTATTTTCTTTTCTTTAAAAGCGAGTATCAATAAAATTAAAACTAAAGACCAAATCTTCCTATAATTAATAAATAAGATATTTAAAAATTTTCAATTTTTAAATGAAATCATCAACTATTTATTAGATCTATATACAAATTTTCACAAAACCATTATTTTAAAAACAATGCATTTTTTTATAAGTATAGTATGTAAAAGTTTATAGAGATATAAATTACACCAATTCTCCTTAAATTTTATGTAAAATTTAATTATTTTCTTTTCTTTAAAAGCGAGTATCAATAAAATTAAAACTAAAGACCAAATCTTCCTATAATTAATAAATAAGATATTTAAAAATTTTCAATTTTTAAATGAAATCATCAACTATTTATTAGATCTATATACAAATTTTCACAAAACCATTATTTTAAAAACAATGCATTTTTTTTATAAATATAGTATATAAAAGTTTATAGAGATATAAATTACACCAATTCTCCTTAAATTTTATGTAAAATTTAATTATTTTCTTTTCTTTAAAAGCGAGTATCAATAAAATTAAAACTAAAAACCAAATCTTCCTATAATTAATAAATAAGATATTTAAAAATTTTCAATTTTTAAATGAAATCATCAACTATTTATTAGATCTATATACAAATTTTCACAAAACCATTATTTTAAAAACAATGCATTTTTTTTATAAATATAGTATATAAAAGTTTATAGAGATATAAATTACACCAATTCTCCTTAAATTTTATGTAAAATTTAATTATTTTCTTTTCTTTAAAAGCGAGTATCAATAAAATTAAAACTAAAGATCAAATCTTCCTATAATTAATAAATAAGATATTTAAAAATTTTCAATTTTTAAATGAAATCATCAACTATTTATTAGATCTATATACAAATTTTCACAAAACCATTATTTTAAAAACAATGCATTTTTTTTTATAAATATAGTATATAAAAGTTTATAGAGATATAAATTACACCAATTCTCCTTAAATTTTATGTAAAATTTAATTATTTTCTTTTCTTTAAAAGCGAGTATCAATAAAATTAAAACTAAAGATCAAATCTTCCTATAATTAATAAATAAGATATTTAAAAATTTTCAATTTTTAAATGAAATCATCAACTATTTATTAGATCTATATACAAATTTTCACAAAACCATTATTTTAAAAACAATGCATTTTTTTTTATAAATATAGTATATAAAAGTTTATAGAGATATAAATTACACCAATTCTCCTTAAATTTTATGTAAAATTTAATTATTTTCTTTTCTTTAAAAGCGAGTATCAATAAAATTAAAACTAAAGACCAAATCTTCCTATAATTAATAAATAAGATATTTAAAAATTTTCAATTTTTAAATGAAATCATCAACTATTTATTAGATCTATATACAAATTTTCACAAAACCATTATTTTAAAAACAATGCATTTTTTTTTATAAATATAGTATATAAAAGTTTATAGAAATATAAATTACACCAATTCTCCTTAAATTTTATGTAAAATTTAATTATTTTCTTTTCTTTAAAAGCGAGTATCAATAAAATTAAAACTAAAGACCAAATCTTCCTATAATTAATAAATAAGATATTTAAAAATTTTCAATTTTTAAATGAAATCATCAACTATTTATTAGATCTATATACAAATTTTCACAAAACCATTATTTTAAAAACAATGCATTTTTTTTATAAATATAGTATATAAAAGTTTATAGAGATATAAATTACACCAATTCTCCTTAAATTTTATGTAAAATTTAATTATTTTCTTTTCTTTAAAAGCGAGTATCAATAAAATTAAAACTAAAGACCAAATCTTCCTATAATTAATAAATAAGATATTTAAAAATTTTCAATTTTTAAATGAAATCATCAACTATTTATTAGATCTATATACAAATTTTCACAAAACCATTATTTTAAAAACAATGCATTTTTTTATAAGTATAGTATATAAAAGTTTATAGAGATATAAATTACACCAATTCTCCTTAAATTTTATGTAAAATTTAATTATTTTCTTTTCTTTAAAAGCGAGTATCAATAAAATTAAAACTAAAGACCAAATCTTCCTATAATTAATAAATAAGATATTTAAAAATTTTCAATTTTTAAATGAAATCATCAACTATTTATTAGATCTATATACAAATTTTCACAAAACCATTATTTTAAAAACAATGCTTTTTTATAAATATAGTATATAAAAGTTTATAGAGATATAAATTACACCAATTCTCCTTAAATTTTATGTAAAATTTAATTATTTTCTTTTCTTTAAAAGCAAGTATCAATAAAATTAAAACTAAAGACCAAATCTTCCTATAATTAATAAATAAAATATTTAAAAATTTTCAATTTTTAAATGAAATCATCAACTATTTATTAGATCTATATACAAATTTTCACAAAACCATTATTTTAAAAACAATGCATTTTTTTTTATAAATATAGTATATAAAAGTTTATAGAGATATAAATTACACCAATTCTCCTTAAATTTTATGTAAAATTTAATTATTTTCTTTTCTTTAAAAGCGAGTATCAATAAAATTAAAACTAAAGACCAAATCTTCCTATAATTAATAAATAAGATATTTAAAAATTTTCAATTTTTAAATGAAATCATCAACTATTTATTAGATCTATATACAAATTTTCACAAAACCATTATTTTAAAAACAATGCATTTTTTTTTATAAATATAGTATATAAAAGTTTATAGAGATATAAATTACACCAATTCTCCTTAAATTTTATGTAAAATTTAATTATTTTCTTTTCTTTAAAAGCGAGTATCAATAAAATTAAAACTAAAGACCAAATCTTCCTATAATTAATAAATAAGATATTTAAAAATTTTCAATTTTTAAATGAAATCATCAACTATTTATTAGATCTATATACAAATTTTCACAAAACCATTATTTTAAAAACAATGCTTTTTTATAAATATAGTATATAAAAGTTTATAGAAATATAAATTACACCAATTTTCCTTAAATTTTATGTAAAATTTAATTATTTTCTTTTCTTTAAAAGCGAGTATCAATAAAATTAAAACTAAAGACCAAATCTTCCTATAATTAATAAATAAGATATTTAAAAATTTTCAATTTTTAAATGAAATCATCAACTATTTATTAGATCTATATACAAATTTTCACAAAACCATTATTTTAAAAACAATGCATTTTTTTATAAATATAGTATATAAAAGTTTATAGAGATATAAATTACACCAATTCTCCTTAAATTTTATGTAAAATTTAATTATTTTCTTTTCTTTAAAAGCGAGTATCAATAAAATTAAAACTAAAGACCAAATCTTCCTATAATTAATAAATAAGATATTTAAAAATTTTCAATTTTTAAATGAAATCATCAACTATTTATTAGATCTATATACAAATTTTCACAAAACCATTATTTTAAAAACAATGCATTTTTTTTTATAAATATAGTATATAAAAGTTTATAGAGATATAAATTACACCAATTCTCCTTAAATTTTATGTAAAATTTAATTATTTTCTTTTCTTTAAAAACGAGTATCAATAAAATTAAAACTAAAAACCAAATCTTCCTATAATTAATAAATAAGATATTTAAAAATTTTCAATTTTTAAATGAAATCATCAACTATTTATTAGATCTATATACAAATTTTCACAAAACCATTATTTTAAAAACAATGCATTTTTTTATAAATATAGTATATAAAAGTTTATAGAGATATAAATTACACCAATTCTCCTTAAATTTTATGTAAAATTTAATTATTTTCTTTTCTTTAAAAGCGAGTATCAATAAAATTAAAACTAAAGACCAAATCTTCCTATAATTAATAAATAAGATATTTAAAAATTTTCAATTTTTAAATGAAATCATCAACTATTTATTAGATCTATATACAAATTTTCACAAAACCATTATTTTAAAAACAATGCATTTTTTTATAAGTATAGTATGTAAAAGTTTATAGAGATATAAATTACACCAATTCTCCTTAAATTTTATGTAAAATTTAATTATTTTCTTTTCTTTAAAAGCGAGTATCAATAAAATTAAAACTAAAGACCAAATCTTCCTATAATTAATAAATAAGATATTTAAAAATTTTCAATTTTTAAATGAAATCATCAACTATTTATTAGATCTATATACAAATTTTCACAAAACCATTATTTTAAAAACAATGCATTTTTTTTATAAATATAGTATATAAAAGTTTATAGAGATATAAATTACACCAATTCTCCTTAAATTTTATGTAAAATTTAATTATTTTCTTTTCTTTAAAAGCGAGTATCAATAAAATTAAAACTAAAAACCAAATCTTCCTATAATTAATAAATAAGATATTTAAAAATTTTCAATTTTTAAATGAAATCATCAACTATTTATTAGATCTATATACAAATTTTCACAAAACCATTATTTTAAAAACAATGCATTTTTTTTATAAATATAGTATATAAAAGTTTATAGAGATATAAATTACACCAATTCTCCTTAAATTTTATGTAAAATTTAATTATTTTCTTTTCTTTAAAAGCGAGTATCAATAAAATTAAAACTAAAGATCAAATCTTCCTATAATTAATAAATAAGATATTTAAAAATTTTCAATTTTTAAATGAAATCATCAACTATTTATTAGATCTATATACAAATTTTCACAAAACCATTATTTTAAAAACAATGCATTTTTTTTTATAAATATAGTATATAAAAGTTTATAGAGATATAAATTACACCAATTCTCCTTAAATTTTATGTAAAATTTAATTATTTTCTTTTCTTTAAAAGCGAGTATCAATAAAATTAAAACTAAAGATCAAATCTTCCTATAATTAATAAATAAGATATTTAAAAATTTTCAATTTTTAAATGAAATCATCAACTATTTATTAGATCTATATACAAATTTTCACAAAACCATTATTTTAAAAACAATGCATTTTTTTTTATAAATATAGTATATAAAAGTTTATAGAGATATAAATTACACCAATTCTCCTTAAATTTTATGTAAAATTTAATTATTTTCTTTTCTTTAAAAGCGAGTATCAATAAAATTAAAACTAAAGACCAAATCTTCCTATAATTAATAAATAAGATATTTAAAAATTTTCAATTTTTAAATGAAATCATCAACTATTTATTAGATCTATATACAAATTTTCACAAAACCATTATTTTAAAAACAATGCATTTTTTTTTATAGATATAGTATATAAAAGTTTATAGAAATATAAATTACACCAATTCTCCTTAAATTTTATGTAAAATTTAATTATTTTCTTTTCTTTAAAAGCGAGTATCAATAAAATTAAAACTAAAGACCAAATCTTCCTATAATTAATAAATAAGATATTTAAAAATTTTCAATTTTTAAATGAAATCATCAACTATTTATTAGATCTATATACAAATTTTCACAAAACCATTATTTTAAAAACAATGCATTTTTTTTATAAATATAGTATATAAAAGTTTATAGAGATATAAATTACACCAATTCTCCTTAAATTTTATGTAAAATTTAATTATTTTCTTTTCTTTAAAAGCGAGTATCAATAAAATTAAAACTAAAGACCAAATCTTCCTATAATTAATAAATAAGATATTTAAAAATTTTCAATTTTTAAATGAAATCATCAACTATTTATTAGATCTATATACAAATTTTCACAAAACCATTATTTTAAAAACAATGCATTTTTTTATAAGTATAGTATATAAAAGTTTATAGAGATATAAATTACACCAATTCTCCTTAAATTTTATGTAAAATTTAATTATTTTCTTTTCTTTAAAAGCGAGTATCAATAAAATTAAAACTAAAGACCAAATCTTCCTATAATTAATAAATAAGATATTTAAAAATTTTCAATTTTTAAATGAAATCATCAACTATTTATTAGATCTATATACAAATTTTCACAAAACCATTATTTTAAAAACAATGCTTTTTTATAAATATAGTATATAAAAGTTTATAGAGATATAAATTACACCAATTCTCCTTAAATTTTATGTAAAATTTAATTATTTTCTTTTCTTTAAAAGCAAGTATCAATAAAATTAAAACTAAAGACCAAATCTTCCTATAATTAATAAATAAAATATTTAAAAATTTTCAATTTTTAAATGAAATCATCAACTATTTATTAGATCTATATACAAATTTTCACAAAACCATTATTTTAAAAACAATGCATTTTTTTTTATAAATATAGTATATAAAAGTTTATAGAGATATAAATTACACCAATTCTCCTTAAATTTTATGTAAAATTTAATTATTTTCTTTTCTTTAAAAGCGAGTATCAATAAAATTAAAACTAAAGACCAAATCTTCCTATAATTAATAAATAAGATATTTAAAAATTTTCAATTTTTAAATGAAATCATCAACTATTTATTAGATCTATATACAAATTTTCACAAAACCATTATTTTAAAAACAATGCATTTTTTTTTATAAATATAGTATATAAAAGTTTATAGAGATATAAATTACACCAATTCTCCTTAAATTTTATGTAAAATTTAATTATTTTCTTTTCTTTAAAAGCGAGTATCAATAAAATTAAAACTAAAGACCAAATCTTCCTATAATTAATAAATAAGATATTTAAAAATTTTCAATTTTTAAATGAAATCATCAACTATTTATTAGATCTATATACAAATTTTCACAAAACCATTATTTTAAAAACAATGCTTTTTTATAAATATAGTATATAAAAGTTTATAGAAATATAAATTACACCAACTCTCCTTAAATTTTATGTAAAATTTAATTATTTTCTTTTCTTTAAAAGCGAGTATCAATAAAATTAAAACTAAAGACCAAATCTTCCTATAATTAATAAATAAGATATTTAAAAATTTTCAATTTTTAAATGAAATCATCAACTATTTATTAGATCTATATACAAATTTTCACAAAACCATTATTTTAAAAACAATGCATTTTTTTTTTATAAATATAGTATATAAAAGTTTATAGAGATATAAATTACACCAATTCTCCTTAAATTTTATGTAAAATTTAATTATTTTCTTTTCTTTAAAAGCGAGTATCAATAAAATTAAAACTAAAGACCAAATCTTCCTATAATTAATAAATAAGATATTTAAAAATTTTCAATTTTTAAATGAAATCATCAACTATTTATTAGATCTATATACAAATTTTCACAAAACCATTATTTTAAAAACAATGCATTTTTTTATAAATATAGTATATAAAAGTTTATAGAGATATAAATTACTCCAATTCTCCTTAAATTTTATGTAAAATTTAATTATTTTCTTTTCTTTAAAAGCGAGTATCAATAAAATTAAAGCTAAAGACCAAATCTTCCTATAATTAATAAATAAGATATTTAAAAATTTTCAATTTTTAAATGAAATCATCAACTATTTATTAGATCTATATACAAATTTTCACAAAACCATTATTTTAAAAACAATGCATTTTTTTTTATAAATATAGTATATAAAAGTTTATAGAGATATAAATTACACCAATTCTCCTTAAATTTTATGTAAAATTTAATTATTTTCTTTTCTTTAAAAGCGAGTATCAATAAAATTAAAACTAAAGACCAAATCTTACTATAATTAATAAATAAGATATTTAAAAATTTTCAATTTTTAAATGAAATCATCAACTATTTATTAGATCTATATACAAATTTTCACAAAACCATTATTTTAAAAACAATGCATTTTTTTTTTATAAATATAGTATATAAAAGTTTATAGAGATATAAATTACACCAATTCTCCTTAAATTTTATGTAAAATTTAATTATTTTCTTTTCTTTAAAAGCGAGTATCAATAAAATTAAAACTAAAGACCAAATCTTCCTATAATTAATAAATAAGATATTTAAAAATTTTCAATTTTTAAATGAAATCATCAACTATTTATTAGATCTATATACAAATTTTCACAAAACCATTATTTTAAAAACAATGCATTTTTTTATAAATATAGTATATAAAAGTTTATAGAGATATAAATTACTCCAATTCTCCTTAAATTTTATGTAAAATTTAATTATTTTCTTTTCTTTAAAAGCGAGTATCAATAAAATTAAAGCTAAAGACCAAATCTTCCTATAATTAATAAATAAGATATTTAAAAATTTTCAATTTTTAAATGAAATCATCAACTATTTATTAGATCTATATACAAATTTTCACAAAACCATTATTTTAAAAACAATGCATTTTTTTTTATAAATATAGTATATAAAAGTTTATAGAGATATAAATTACACCAATTCTCCTTAAATTTTATGTAAAATTTAATTATTTTCTTTTCTTTAAAAGCAAGTATCAATAAAATTAAAACTAAAGACCAAATCTTCCTATAATTAATAAATAAGATATTTAAAAATTTTCAATTTTTAAATGAAATCATCAACTATTTATTAGATCTATATACAAATTTTCACAAAACCATTATTTTAAAAACAATGCATTTTTTTTTATAAATATAGTATATAAAAGTTTATAGAGATATAAATTACACCAATTCTCCTTAAATTTTATGTAAAATTTAATTATTTTCTTTTCTTTAAAAGCGAGTATCAATAAAATTAAAACTAAAGACCAAATCTTCCTATAATTAATAAATAAGATATTTAAAAATTTTCAATTTTTAAATGAAATCATCAACTATTTATTAGATCTATATACAAATTTTCACAAAACCATTATTTTAAAAACAATGCTTTTTATAAATATAGTATATAAAAGTTTATAGAGATATAAATTACACCAATTCTCCTTAAATTTTATGTAAAATTTAATTATTTTCTTTTCTTTAAAAGCGAGTATCAATAAAATTAAAACTAAAGACCAAATCTTCCTATAATTAATAAATAAGATATTTAAAAATTTTCAATTTTTAAATGAAATCATCAACTATTTATTAGATCTATATACAAATTTTCACAAAACCATTATTTTAAAAACAATGCATTTTTTTATAAGTATAGTATATAAAAGTTTATAGAGATATAAATTACACCAATTCTCCTTAAATTTTATGTAAAATTTAATTATTTTCTTTTCTTTAAAAGCGAGTATCAATAAAATTAAAACTAAAGACCAAATCTTCCTATAATTAATAAATAAGATATTTAAAAATTTTCAATTTTTAAATGAAATCATCAACTATTTATTAGATCTATATACAAATTTTCACAAAACCATTATTTTAAAAACAATGCATTTTTTTATAAATATAGTATATAAAAGTTTATAGAGATATAAATTACACCAATTCTCCTTAAATTTTATGTAAAATTTAATTATTTTCTTTTCTTTAAAAGCGAGTATCAATAAAATTAAAACTAAAGACCAAATCTTCCTATAATTAATAAATAAGATATTTAAAAATTTTCAATTTTTAAATGAAATCATCAACTATTTATTAGATCTATATACAAATTTTCACAAAACCATTATTTTAAAAACAATGCATTTTTTATAAATATAGTATATAAAAGTTTATAGAGATATAAATTACACCAATTCTCCTTAAATTTTATGTAAAATTTAATTATTTTCTTTTCTTTAAAAGCGAGTATCAATAAAATTAAAACTAAAGACCAAATCTTCCTATAATTAATAAATAAGATATTTAAAAATTTTCAATTTTTAAATGAAATCATCAACTATTTATTAGATCTATATACAAATTTTCACAAAACCATTATTTTAAAAACAATGCATTTTTTTTTATAAATATAGTATATAAAAGTTTATAGAGATATAAATTACACCAATTCTCCTTAAATTTTATGTAAAATTTAATTATTTTCTTTTCTTTAAAAACGAGTATCAATAAAATTAAAACTAAAAACCAAATCTTCCTATAATTAATAAATAAGATATTTAAAAATTTTCAATTTTTAAATGAAATCATCAACTATTTATTAGATCTATATACAAATTTTCACAAAACCATTATTTTAAAAACAATGCATTTTTTTTTATAAATATAGTATATAAAAGTTTATAGAGATATAAATTACACCAATTCTCCTTAAATTTTATGTAAAATTTAATTATTTTCTTTTCTTTAAAAGCGAGTATCAATAAAATTAAAACTAAAGACCAAATCTTCCTATAATTAATAAATAAGATATTTAAAAATTTTCAATTTTTAAATGAAATCATCAACTATTTATTAGATCTATATACAAATTTTCACAAAACCATTATTTTAAAAACAATGCATTTTTTTATAAGTATAGTATGTAAAAGTTTATAGAGATATAAATTACACCAATTCTCCTTAAATTTTATGTAAAATTTAATTATTTTCTTTTCTTTAAAAGCGAGTATCAATAAAATTAAAACTAAAGACCAAATCTTCCTATAATTAATAAATAAGATATTTAAAAATTTTCAATTTTTAAATGAAATCATCAACTATTTATTAGATCTATATACAAATTTTCACAAAACCATTATTTTAAAAACAATGCATTTTTTTTTATAAATATAGTATATAAAAGTTTATAGAGATATAAATTACACCAATTCTCCTTAAATTTTATGTAAAATTTAATTATTTTCTTTTCTTTAAAAGCGAGTATCAATAAAATTAAAACTAAAAACCAAATCTTCCTATAATTAATAAATAAGATATTTAAAAATTTTCAATTTTTAAATGAAATCATCAACTATTTATTAGATCTATATACAAATTTTCACAAAACCATTATTTTAAAAACAATGCATTTTTTTTTATAAATATAGTATATAAAAGTTTATAGAGATATAAATTACACCAATTCTCCTTAAATTTTATGTAAAATTTAATTATTTTCTTTTCTTTAAAAGCGAGTATCAATAAAATTAAAACTAAAGATCAAATCTTCCTATAATTAATAAATAAGATATTTAAAAATTTTCAATTTTTAAATGAAATCATCAACTATTTATTAAATCTATATACAAATTTTCACAAAACCATTATTTTAAAAACAATGCATTTTTTTTTATAAATATAGTATATAAAAGTTTATAGAGATATAAATTACACCAATTCTCCTTAAATTTTATGTAAAATTTAATTATTTTCTTTTCTTTAAAAGCGAGTATCAATAAAATTAAAACTAAAGACCAAATCTTCCTATAATTAATAAATAAGATATTTAAAAATTTTCAATTTTTAAATGAAATCATCAACTATTTATTAGATCTATATACAAATTTTCACAAAACCATTATTTTAAAAACAATGCATTTTTTTTTATAAATATAGTATATAAAAGTTTATAGAAATATAAATTACACCAATTCTCCTTAAATTTTATGTAAAATTTAATTATTTTCTTTTCTTTAAAAGCGAGTATCAATAAAATTAAAACTAAAGACCAAATCTTCCTATAATTAATAAATAAGATATTTAAAAATTTTCAATTTTTAAATGAAATCATCAACTATTTATTAGATCTATATACAAATTTTCACAAAACCATTATTTTAAAAACAATGCATTTTTTTTTATAAATATAGTATATAAAAGTTTATAGAGATATAAATTACACCAATTCTCCTTAAATTTTATGTAAAATTTAATTATTTTCTTTTCTTTAAAAGCGAGTATCAATAAAATTAAAACTAAAGACCAAATCTTCCTATAATTAATAAATAAGATATTTAAAAATTTTCAATTTTTAAATGAAATCATCAACTATTTATTAGATCTATATACAAATTTTCACAAAACCATTATTTTAAAAACAATGCATTTTTTTTTATAAATATAGTATATAAAAGTTTATAGAGATATAAATTACACCAATTCTCCTTAAATTTTATGTAAAATTTAATTATTTTCTTTTCTTTAAAAGTGAGTATCAATAAAATTAAAACTAAAGACCAAATCTTCCTATAATTAATAAATAAGATATTTAAAAATTTTCAATTTTTAAATGAAATCATCAACTATTTATTAGATCTATATACAAATTTTCACAAAACCATTATTTTAAAAACAATGCATTTTTTTATAAGTATAGTATATAAAAGTTTATAGAGATATAAATTACACCAATTCTCCTTAAATTTTATGTAAAATTTAATTATTTTCTTTTCTTTAAAAGCGAGTATCAATAAAATTAAAACTAAAGACCAAATCTTCCTATAATTAATAAATAAGATATTTAAAAATTTTCAATTTTTAAATGAAATCATCAACTATTTATTAGATCTATATACAAATTTTCACAAAACCATTATTTTAAAAACAATGCTTTTTTATAAATATAGTATATAAAAGTTTATAGAGATATAAATTACACCAACTCTCCTTAAATTTTATGTAAAATTTAATTATTTTCTTTTCTTTAAAAGCGAGTATCAATAAAATTAAAACTAAAGACCAAATCTTCCTATAATTAATAAATAAGATATTTAAAAATTTTCAATTTTTAAATGAAATCATCAACTATTTATTAGATCTATATACAAATTTTCACAAAACCATTATTTTAAAAACAATGCATTTTTTTTTATAAATATAGTATATAAAAGTTTATAGAGATATAAATTACACCAATTCTCCTTAAATTTTATGTAAAATTTAATTATTTTCTTTTCTTTAAAAGCGAGTATCAATAAAATTAAAACTAAAGACCAAATCTTCCTATAATTAATAAATAAGATATTTAAAAATTTTCAATTTTTAAATGAAATCATCAACTATTTATTAGATCTATATACAAATTTTCACAAAACCATTATTTTAAAAACAATGCATTTTTTTTTTATAAATATAGTATATAAAAGTTTATAGAGATATAAATTACACCAATTCTCCTTAAATTTTATGTAAAATTTAATTATTTTCTTTTCTTTAAAAGCGAGTATCAATAAAATTAAAACTAAAGACCAAATCTTCCTATAATTAATAAATAAGATATTTAAAAATTTTCAATTTTTAAATGAAATCATCAACTATTTATTAGATCTATATACAAATTTTCACAAAACCATTATTTTAAAAACAATGCATTTTTTTTATAAATATAGTATATAAAAGTTTATAGAAATATAAATTACACCAATTCTCCTTAAATTTTATGTAAAATTTAATTATTTTCTTTTCTTTAAAAGCGAGTATCAATAAAATTAAAACTAAAGACCAAATCTTCCTATAATTAATAAATAAGATATTTAAAAATTTTCAATTTTTAAATGAAATCATCAACTATTTATTAGATCTATATACAAATTTTCACAAAACCATTATTTTAAAAACAATGCATTTTTTTTTATAAATATAGTATATAAAAGTTTATAGAGATATAAATTACACCAATTCTCCTTAAATTTTATGTAAAATTTAATTATTTTCTTTTCTTTAAAAGCGAGTATCAATAAAATTAAAACTAAAGACCAAATCTTCCTATAATTAATAAATAAGATATTTAAAAATTTTCAATTTTTAAATGAAATCATCAACTATTTATTAGATCTATATACAAATTTTCACAAAACCATTATTTTAAAAACAATGCATTTTTTTTTATAAATATAGTATATAAAAGTTTATAGAGATATAAATTACACCAATTCTCCTTAAATTTTATGTAAAATTTAATTATTTTCTTTTCTTTAAAAGCGAGTATCAATAAAATTAAAACTAAAGACCAAATCTTCCTATAATTAATAAATAAGATATTTAAAAATTTTCAATTTTTAAATGAAATCATCAACTATTTATTAGATCTATATACAAATTTTCACAAAACCATTATTTTAAAAACAATGCATTTTTTTTTATAAATATAGTATATAAAAGTTTATAGAGATATAAATTACACCAATTCTCCTTAAATTTTATGTAAAATTTAATTATTTTCTTTTCTTTAAAAGCGAGTATCAATAAAATTAAAACTAAAGACCAAATCTTCCTATAATTAATAAATAAGATATTTAAAAATTTTCAATTTTTAAATGAAATCATCAACTATTTATTAGATCTATATACAAATTTTCACAAAACCATTATTTTAAAAACAATGCATTTTTTTTTATAAATATAGTATATAAAAGTTTATAGAAATATAAATTACACCAATTCTCCTTAAATTTTATGTAAAATTTAATTATTTTCTTTTCTTTAAAAGCGAGTATCAATAAAATTAAAACTAAAGACCAAATCTTCCTATAATTAATAAATAAGATATTTAAAAATTTTCAATTTTTAAATGAAATCATCAACTATTTATTAGATCTATATACAAATTTTCACAAAACCATTATTTTAAAAACAATGCATTTTTTTTATAAGTATAGTATATAAAAGTTTATAGAGATATAAATTACACCAATTCTCCTTAAATTTTATGTAAAATTTAATTATTTTCTTTTCTTTAAAAGCAAGTATCAATAAAATTAAAACTAAAAACCAAATCTTCCTATAATTAATAAATAAGATATTTAAAAATTTTCAATTTTTAAATGAAATCATCAACTATTTATTAGATCTATATACAAATTTTCACAAAACCATTATTTTAAAAACAATGCATTTTTTTTATAAATATAATATATAAAAGTTTATAGAGATATAAATTACACCAATTCTCCTTAAATTTTATGTAAAATTTAATTATTTTCTTTTCTTTAAAAGCGAGTATCAATAAAATTAAAACTAAAGACCAAATTTTCCTATAATTAATAAATAAGATATTTAAAAATTTTCAATTTTTAAATGAAATCATCAACTATTTATTAGATCTATATACAAATTTTCACAAAACCATTATTTTAAAAACAATGCATTTTTTTTTATAAATATAGTATATAAAAGTTTATAGAGATATAAATTACACCAATTCTCCTTAAATTTTATGTAAAATTTAATTATTTTTTTTTCTTTAAAAGCGAGTATCAATAAAATTAAAACTAAAGACCAAATCTTCCTATAATTAATAAATAAGATATTTAAAAATTAAAAATTTTTAAATAAAATCATCAACTATTTATTAGATCTATATACAAATTTTCACAAAACCATTATTTTAAAAACAATGCATTTTTTTTTATAAGTATAGTATATAAAAGTTTATAGAGATATAAATTACACCAATTCTCCTTAAATTTTATGTAAAATTTAATTATTTTCTTTTCTTTAAAAGCGAGTATCAATAAAATTAAAACTAAAGACCAAATATTCCTATAATTAATAAATAAGATATTTAAAAATTTTCAATTTTTAAATGAAATCATCAACTATTTATTAGATCTATATACAAATTTTCACAAAACCATTATTTTAAAAACAATGCATTTTTTATAAATATAGTATATAAAAGTTTATAGAGATATAAATTACACCAATTCTCCTTAAATTTTATGTAAAATTTAATTATTTTCTTTTCTTTAAAAGCGAGTATCAATAAAATTAAAACTAAAAACCAAATCTTCCTATAATTAATAAATAAGATATTTAAAAATTTTCAATTTTTAAATGAAATCATCAACTATTTATTAGATCTATATACAAATTTTCACAAAACCATTATTTTAAAAACAATGCATTTTTTTTATAAATATAGTATATAAAAGTTTATAGAGATATAAATTACACCAATTCTCCTTAAATTTTATGTAAAATTTAATTATTTTCTTTTCTTTAAAAGCGAGTATCAATAAAATTAAAACTAAAGATCAAATCTTCCTATAATTAATAAATAAGATATTTAAAAATTTTCAATTTTTAAATGAAATCATCAACTATTTATTAGATCTATATACAAATTTTCACAAAACCATTATTTTAAAAACAATGCATTTTTTTTTATAAATATAGTATATAAAAGTTTATAGAGATATAAATTACACCAATTCTCCTTAAACTTTATGTAAAATTTAATTATTTTCTTTTCTTTAAAAGCGAGTATCAATAAAATTAAAACTAAAGATCAAATCTTCCTATAATTAATAAATAAGATATTTAAAAATTTTCAATTTTTAAATGAAATCATCAACTATTTATTAGATCTATATACAAATTTTCACAAAACCATTATTTTAAAAACAATGCATTTTTTTTTATAAATATAGTATATAAAAGTTTATAGAGATATAAATTACACCAATTCTCCTTAAATTTTATGTAAAATTTAATTATTTTCTTTTCTTTAAAAGCGAGTATCAATAAAATTAAAACTAAAGACCAAATCTTCCTATAATTAATAAATAAGATATTTAAAAATTTTCAATTTTTAAATGAAATCATCAACTATTTATTAGATCTATATACAAATTTTCACAAAACCATTATTTTAAAAACAATGCATTTTTTTTTTATAAATATAGTATATAAAAGTTTATAGAAATATAAATTACACCAATTCTCCTTAAATTTTATGTAAAATTTAATTATTTTCTTTTCTTTAAAAGCGAGTATCAATAAAATTAAAACTAAAGACCAAATCTTCCTATAATTAATAAATAAGATATTTAAAAATTTTCAATTTTTAAATGAAATCATCAACTATTTATTAGATCTATATACAAATTTTCACAAAACCATTATTTTAAAAACAATGCATTTTTTTTATAAATATAGTATATAAAAGTTTATAGAGATATAAATTACACCAATTCTCCTTAAATTTTATGTAAAATTTAATTATTTTCTTTTCTTTAAAAGCGAGTATCAATAAAATTAAAACTAAAGACCAAATCTTCCTATAATTAATAAATAAGATATTTAAAAATTTTCAATTTTTAAATGAAATCATCAACTATTTATTAGATCTATATACAAATTTTCACAAAACCATTATTTTAAAAACAATGCATTTTTTTATAAGTATAGTATATAAAAGTTTATAGAGATATAAATTACACCAATTCTCCTTAAATTTTATGTAAAATTTAATTATTTTCTTTTCTTTAAAAGCGAGTATCAATAAAATTAAAACTAAAGACCAAATCTTCCTATAATTAATAAATAAGATATTTAAAAATTTTCAATTTTTAAATGAAATCATCAACTATTTATTAGATCTATATACAAATTTTCACAAAACCATTATTTTAAAAATAATGCATTTTTTTATAAATATAGTATATAAAAGTTTATAGAAATATAAATTACACCAATTCTCCTTAAATTTTATGTAAAATTTAATTATTTTTTTTTCTTTAAAAACAAGTATCAATAAAATTAAAACTAAAGACCAAATCTTCCTATAATTAATAAATAAGATATTTAAAAATTTTCAATTTTTAAATGAAATCATCAACTATTTATTAGATCTATATACAAATTTTCACAAAACCATTATTTTAAAAACAATGCATTTTTTATAAATATAGTATATAAAAGTTTATAGAGATATAAATTACACCAATTCTTTTTAAATTTTATGTAAAATTTAATTATTTTCTTTTCTTTAAAAGCGAGTATCAATAAAATTAAAACTAAAGACCAAATCTTCCTATAATTAATAAATAAGATATTTAAAAATTTTCAATTTTTAAATGAAATCATCAACTATTTATTAGATCTATATACAAATTTTCACAAAACCATTATTTTAAAAACAATGCATTTTTTTTTATAAATATAGTATATAAAAGTTTATAGAGATATAAATTACACCAATTCTCTTTAAATTTTATGTAAAATTTAATTATTTTCTTTTCTTTAAAAGCAAGTATCAATAAAATTAAAACTAAAGACCAAATCTTCCTATAATTAATAAATAAGATATTTAAAAATTTTCAATTTTTAAATGAAATCATCAACTATTTATTAGATCTATATACAAATTTTCACAAAACCATTATTTTAAAAACAATGCATTTTTTTTTTATAAATATAGTATATAAAAGTTTATAGAGATATAAATTACACCAATTCTCCTTAAATTTTATGTAAAATTTAATTATTTTCTTTTCTTTAAAAGCAAGTATCAATAAAATTAAAACTAAAGACCAAATCTTCCTATAATTAATAAATAAGATATTTAAAAATTTTCAATTTTTAAATGAAATCATCAACTATTTATTAGATCTATATACAAATTTTCACAAAACCATTATTTTAAAAACAATGCATTTTTTTTTATAAATATAGTATATAAAAGTTT
>NW_028233162.1:0-21444 GCF_057557595.1 Rhyacophila brunnea | reverse complement strand
CTCTATATTTCTATAAATGAAATAAAAAACTTAAAAAAATAATAGATTATTAAGGATGAGAATCTTAAACAAAGAAATAAATAGCAAATGAAAATACATATAATTAAATCACAAAAATTTTCATAATATTGTTTAATTAACAAATAATCTTAACATAATAAAATATTTATGGTTTCGAATATTATAAAGAACAATTGATCTGAAGATCTTTAGAATCAGAAAATCTAGTTTAATGTATATAATAGACATATATATGCGTATTATTATTATTTATGCCAATATTAAGAATTTTATGGTGATTTATTAATTTATAGATTTTAAATGAAAATTTAAATAAAATCAGAAGAATATTTCGGATAAATAATTTATAAAAAAAAGTATAATAGTTTGTAAAAAAATGGTTAAAAAATATAATAAAATATATCACAATTTATTGTATCATTATATAAAAAATATTGTTCTTTTTTGTTTTTCTTTCTCGTAATCTAATTTAAAAGAAAAATCGAATGTTTTGATAACTGTATTTTATATCGAGAAAGTTCAAAATAATAATAGAAAAACAATATGCTAGCATATAATTTTATTTAAGAACGCTTTTCTAACATCACGATATGTTCGAATATCTTAATCTAAAGATGAAATATCTAATAATAACAAAAAAAAAATAGAATGAATTATTTTTTGTTTATAGTAGAAAGAAAAAAGCATTGTTCAGAATTTATTTTAAATAATTATAAAAGTAATAATAATTAATTATACTTTTACAACAAAAAAGTAAATTATTAAAAAATATGTGAATTAAGCGATCGTAAAAAGTAAAGAAACATCAAAAAACTATAAAAATCGGTGGTATATTTATCATTCAAAAGGATAAAAACATATAAATCTCCTATAAATAATGGCATTATTACAATTTAGTCATATATTTATGATCTTAATTGCATAAGAATGTAAAGACATTAACTTTCGGACTTATATGTTATCATAGCGATGATCTAGAAAGTAAACATAAATAGAAAATATGATAAGGGATATACAGAGCTTTGTTTTTTCTGCAAACATATGCCCCATTTTCAGAAAAAAACGCATAATTATTAACTCAATGGATAAAATATCAGTTTTAAGAAAAAAATTCGGAGAAATAGACGGAAATATCATGGTAAAAATCGTATTATTTTATTTTCTTATCTAGAAAAGGGGTAAATTTGATCAATGACCATTTTAGATCAGCTTTGTTTAGATAAAGGCCAAAAGAAAACTGTTGAGAACATAACACAGGTTTATAAAAACTAAAAAATAAAAGGATTCATATATTTCTAGCTATCAATTCTAGTAAATATATTATTTTTTTCAAGATTCGCGAAATTTTTACAAAAAAATATATAAATAAAAGAATTCCAGTATTAGCAGTGATATAAATAATAAAATATAATTTCATATAAAGTAACAATATAGAACCTTTATATACATTCTTATGTAAAATTCAAAATGCATAAATCAAGTTTATTATATGTAAAATAAAGCAAAACAGGATATTTAACATATACGACAAAACATCTTATAGAAGCTTAAGATTATTAATACATTAAGACACAAAATTGAATTATTGTAAGCAAATAATTATCACAATTATATCCAACGAAAAACGTAAAACATAAAAACAAAACAACAAATGTTGATATATAAATAATATCAAATATATATTCAATTTACAGTGTATATTTAATTTATTTATCCCATGTCTATAATCATTGTAAAATTTGAACCTTCAGACAAAATCCATCTAAATAAAATTTCAAAAAAAAAATTACAAAATTGATTTTATTTAACCCACGTCTAAAATCATTATAAAATATAAATCTTCGGAATATATCATAATTCTTGAATATAATTTATTAAATATGAAAATTCTACTATAATATTCACTTGAAACAGTAAATGCTTGGCAATTTAATAATTTGAGTGGATAAAACCATGAATTTTTAAATCTAGAAATATAAAATTTATGTTCACATTTGGAAAGCTATGTATTAAATTTTTAAACCATGGAAGATAATTTTATTAATATAAAGTCATTTACAAAAAAAGAGGACCAAACAGCCATAAAATTGTTTTAAAATATAATAATAAATTTTCTAGGTTTTATCGATTTGTACAAAAAACCAATAAATATATTAATATGTTTAACAAATAAAAATAAAATCAAAAATAACATACGATTTTTGATTTTTTTTATATAAAAACAGAAAAAGAAACAAAATTTATCATAATGTAATAGGCATATCGATTAGAGAATAAATATAAAAACATTATAATACGCTATTCAAATCAAATATAATAAAGTATAAAATAATAAAATAGTTCATATAGAAGAGGTTTCTCTGGAAATAAATGTTTTTTGATGTTAATTAAATGACGCAAAAAAACTATAACGCATATGAATAAACTTAGTCTTTTAAAATATCAGAGATGATTCTATAAAAGTATATATAGTAAAACAAAAATAATCGTTTTTAAATAGTTAAACATATAAAAATCTAACGAGTAATATTCAAACCTATTTATAAGAAAAAAATAGAAGTAAAAAAATTATTATGCAATTAAATATTAATCTTTAAATAGTTAAACATATAATTTGAAATCAATTATCTATAAAAACAAAAAAAAACCTTTTTTTATTCACATAAGGCTTATTATGTAATTTTATAAACAAATAAAACAGCTATCAAGAAAAGGGAAAAAAAACATTGTATCTTTAAGATTTAACTCACAATATGATACAGAAATTAATTTTTTTATTGTTAGAGCTTATGGATTTTAAAAAAGAAAAACTTAAAATTATAGCAGAAGGAATTGCATAAAAAACCTTTTTATATTGTTTCATACTACTGATAGTATTTTTATCGTTATTTTAAAACACAGATATGTGATTTTTTATGTCAATCGAATAGATTTAACATCACAAATAAATGGCAACTTTTACCATAGAAAAAAGCATCAGAACTTAATTGTGTTAACCTTTGTAGACAATTCATTCTATTTAACAAATATATATATACTATCACAAATATAACAATTTAAATACTGCAAATAATATAAAATCAGGATTTTATGTTGCCAAGAAAGATGATAAATGTATTTATTACATTTTTGGATATAATTTTAGAACATTTAGCTGTTCAAACAATCTTAAAATAGAGAGGTAATTATATCTTGCAATTATATCACTTTTTTATGTTTTATTTTGTAATCTAGCACTGATTTTGATGTTTTTTTCATTACAAAAAGGTGATAAAAGGCTATTTAATTTGATAAAGACATCCATGGCTTTTCATTTTATTCACTAAAACTATAAGATTTTGAGAAACTGAACATTGAAAACTGGTAAGAAATAATATTATAAACGAGTGATAAATATAATAATAGAGTCGCCCCTACCCTAGAAGGGCGACTCTATTATTGTGTTCATTGCATCGTAATTTAGAAAATAGAAATCTATTATTATAATAGAACCATAAAACATAGATTATAATATATAAACTGTAAAAGTTTGCTATAAAATACACCTTTTACAATAAAATCGTGTTTTTATATAGTTTGACTTTATATCAGATCAACATATGCATTTTTTTCTGTATTTAAGCGCACTTTTTAAACATGAAAAGCCTTAAAAATGACATACTACTATTTCTGATTCTTTAGTAAATGTATTATATATAAATGTTATAAGAGAAAAAACAGAAAATATAACTTCTTCAAACACTGTATTCTTATATCTAGAAAAGTAAGTAATTTATATTTTTATATATTAAAGAAATAGTATTTAACAAGCACTTATTTTAAAATAGACATTTACTCTTTATCCTAGCTGATCCATTGGACATTTTATATATTGATTTAACAGCCATTCGATATATATGTACTATTATAGTAATATTAAACATTAGATGTGTTAATTTGCACTAGTTCAATACCAAAAAATTGTATAAATTTAGTTTTCTTTAGAATTAGCACCTCTTTATAGTTATTAAGGCAACTATATGTATTCAATAGCATATAACTCACCCAACTAGTATATCAAAAATACATTTCTTCAGATTTATAATCATAAAAATTGTCTTTTTTTAACATCTGCTGTCAGATTTAAACTCGAAAATGTGCCTATTTACCAAAGTGATATATCAATGAGTGTAGATAATGTAAAAAATACATATTTCGGGTTTTAATTTCATCTCAGTGTTATAACGAATCGGAAAATTTAGTATTTTAGATGATTAGGAATATAAAAATAATTAAAAAAAGAAGAAAAAAAATATTATTATTCATTAACTTAATAAATTTAAAAGCTTTCTATAGAATTTAACACATAAAAATTACCTATTATAGCATTATCCACCTTTTATTTTCGTACATAAGAAACATGCCTAAAATATAATATAAATGTACATCGAAGTCAATAAAATAAAAAAAGACATTTTAATCATAGATTACTGTTTTTATAAGATACAAATATATGTTAAATAGAATATATAATTGATTTTGCAAAAAAGAAAAAAATAATAGGACCATTAAACTTTTTACTGAATTCTCGAATAAAAATAAAATAAATTTAATGTGTATTTCATCGTTTTTCAAACAAAATTAATTATTTTTTTAATTGTATGAAACTTAATTATACGTAGAAAAGCCACTAAAATAAAGAAAAAAAATAGTAGCCTAAATCCATACATAAAAGTTTCAGGAACAAGAAAAAGACAATATCTATGTTTTTCTCAGTATTTAGCAGTTAAAAAAGATTGTTTTCATATAAAATAGTTTTCTATTCTAAGAAAAAAAAATCCCCTTTCTTTGCGATGTTCATAAAATTATAACGAAAATCGCAAATAATATGTCATTTGAATTAGAAAAAACACTTCTTTATGGTTTTGATATTATTGAAGCATTAAAGTCTTCTTTTTTAAACAAACTTGGCTCGGTCTTAGGTTTTTTTTTCGAAAGAGAAATAGATATGGCAACACATAAAACTTGAAATTGACCGAAAAATCAATATTTTCACCTTTTCTGAATAATATAACAAATCAAAACATATTTACAGATATTCTCCATGGCTAAGAGAGCACACAAAATATCAGTTATAATGCAAAAAAAAACACAATATAACTAATCCCGTGGCTAGATATATCTTAAAAAAATGATTTTTCTTCATCATAAACGTCTTACATCATATTTATCATACCAATATTATCATTGTCGTGTTTTTTCTTCGCCAGCGGACATATTCAACTTAACTTATTCGGCTTTTCAGGTGACTCAATCCAGCTAAAAGTATAAAAATAAATGTTAAAAAAACAAAAAAGACGTTTCTTTGCACGAAAGATATCCGAAATATGTTTTTTATCTTCCATCACAGACATTTTTTGCTTCAATAGAGCATAAAAAATTAATTATATAACATAACAAATAAAATATTTATAAAAAAAATCTACTATTATCATTAATTTATCACGTAATAAACTATTTATTTTAACATACAGGTTTCTTATATAACCAGAAAGAAGAAAAATTATATATATAAAAGATAATAAAACAAATTAAGCTTCTTAAAATGTGAAAATGAAAGAATAAAAATCAATAAAATTACAGATTACGCTATTTAAAATCGAAAAAAACGACAACATTTTATTAAAAAAGAACTAATACTATTAGAAATCATACTATAGTAGTGCCTAGAACTAAAATTAATTATAAAATTAAAAAAAAGATTATGAAAATAGAAGATAATGTCTTTTGTTTTTTCAAACATTTCTACTTTTTTATACATTTTTGTATCTCTTTATATAAAATTGTCAATTTTTTGTTATAAATATATAAACATTCAAACTTTATCGATTTTATAAGTATAATTATATATATGAAAAAGAAAAAAAAAATTACAAAAAAATAATAATTTCTTAACAAAAGAATCTTAAACAGAGAGATAATAAAATGAAAGAAATTTGCTTAATACAACTCTCAAATATACTTTTATTATCACTTTTTAATAAATACTCTAACTGTATGATAATATTTATGGTGCAAAGAATTATGGAGAACAATCAATGAGAAGTTCTTTAAATTAGAAATCCAGTATAATATATATTATAGATATATATTAATTATTGAACACTTATGCCAATCTAATGAATTTATTGGAGATTCATTAATTGATAGATTTAATATCCAAAAAGACGCAAAAAATTTACATTTGTAAAGAAATATACATACAATGTGCAAAACTTATAAAAAAAAATAATAAAAAAGAAAGCAATAAGATTTAATAAATCTTTTACAGCAAAATAGACAAATAAAAATGGTAAGATATTAATAAAATTATGGATAAGAGCACGTAAAAAGTATATAATCGTGAAAAAACATTCAAATGATGGAATACTTACCATAAAAACCAATAAAAAACATAGAAATTAGCGACATAGTTACAATGTGGTTGTATTGTATCGATCTAAATTGCATAAGAATATAGTTTGTATTCAAGGATAAAGTTACCAACTTGTAGATTTTCTAATCCAACATATAGATTATATTGGATAAACATAAATTAAAAATATGACGAGGATATAATGTGCATTGTCCATTTTATGAATATATTCCATATTTTAATACTAATAACGCGATATTTAAAAACTAAAGAAATAAATAAAGGGTAAAAAAATAAAATTTAGTGAAATATAGAGAAAAATCATAGTAAAATTTATATTACATTTATCCTTGTATCAAGAAAAAGTATGAAAAATGTACGATAATCATTTATGTATAGCCTTTTAGTTTTTTTCTTAATTGAAACCGGTTGAAGAATATCCAACAGGATTTTAAAAACCAAAAAATATAACGATCCATTTATTTAATTCGTTTAAAGTAGAGATAATATATTTTTTTTATAAGAATCGCACCTTTTAGAGAAAAATAAATATATAAAACCTATTCTAGCATTAGGAGATTTATTAATAATATCATTTAAAGATACAATATGTAAACTTTATTAAAAAAAAGAACAAATCAAGATTGTTATCTATAAAATAGAGCAAAAAAGTATTAATTGTACAGATTAAACGTCTTATAGAAGCTAAATATTACATAAATATAAGATTCAAGCTTGAATAAATAGTTAGCAAATAAATATCACCAAATATTTTATTTCGAATGAAAAACGTATAACATAAAAATAAACTGCAAATCTTGATTTATAATATCAAATAAACAATATTTAGAGTTCAATATTTAGAGTTCAATATTTACAATGTATATTTTATTCAACCCACGTCAAAAATAATTATAAAATATGTATCTTCAGAGTAAGCTATAATTCTTGAATATAATTTCATAAATATCAAAATTCTACTATAATATTTTAGTGAAACAGTAAATGTATGACAATTCAATAATTTTTGTGGATAAAACCATGAATTTTTAAATCTAGAAATATAAAATTTATGTTCACATTTGAAAAGCTAACTATTAGATTTTTAGAAAATGGAAGATAATTCAATAAACATAAAGTCATTTATAAAAAAAAGAGGACCGAATGCACATAAAATTGTTTTAAAATATAATAATAAATTTTCCAGTTTTCATCTTTTGTACAAAAAACCAAGATATTTATTTATATTTACACATAGAAATGAATTCTAAAATAATATTCGATTTTTGATTTTATTTATATAAAAACAGAAAAAGTATACAGAATTTATCATAATGTAATAGTTATATCGATTAGAAATGGGTAAAAACAACATTTTACCAACAATAGTTCAAAATAATATTTAATGTACATTTTAGACATATTAAACAGTTCATCAGTATATAATGTATAAAAATATATGATTTAACATATAAAGAGGTTTCTCTACAAATTTATTTACGATTTTTTGTTTTTTTTAAAATACAGATAACAATCATTTAAGCATACGAATATACACAGTCTTTTAAAATAATAAGATATAATCTATAGAGCATACATATTCAAACATACAAAAATCCTATTGAAATAGTTAAAAATAAAAAAATCTATCAAGTAATATTCAAACTTTTTTATTAAGAAAAAAAATAAGAGTTCGATACTATTATGCAATTAAATATAATAATTGAAATAGTTATACATGTAAATCGAAATCAATTATTCTTGACAACGAAAAAAGCACTTATTTATTCTGACAAGACTTAGAAAGCAATTTATAAAGAAATAAAACACGTTCAGCATAAACAGGAAAAAAACATTATCTTTTAAATGTTTTATTTCAGAACTATATAATAGATAAACTATTTTTTATTGTTCATGGATTTAAAAAAAAAGCTTTGATATTTAGCAAAAAAAAACCCTTTATATACATTTTTTATAAAACTACGAGATTATTTCTGTTTCAATATTTCTTTAAAACAAAGATATGTATTTTTTATGTCAATCGAATAGAATTCCACATCACGAATTGATATAAGCTTTTGATGTATAAGATACACACTCGTATTTACTTTTGTAAGCATTTCATTCTATTAACAAAAAAGATAAAAAATATCATATATACTACAATTTAAATAATACAATTTATATAAAATCCAGATTTTTAGCAGTCAAGAAAGGACGAAAAACGTATTATATGTTTTTTTGATAAAATATAAAAAATATTTGAAAATTTAAAGAATCTTAAAATAAAAGAGTAGTGAAATCTTGCAATTAAATTTTTTATTAATGTCATATTTTGTGATTTAGCACAGATTTGGATGTTTTTTTAGATGCAAATAAGTGATAAAAGGCTATTGAGTTTGTAAAATACTTCAACGCATATTTATTTACCTCACTAAACTTATAGATATTAGAAGAAAAAATAATAGTACATGAGTCGGGAATATATATAAACCAGCATAAAAGATTGCAAAAAATAACATAAACGTGTGATAAATATAATAATAGAGTCGCCCCTACCATAAAAAGGCGACTCTATTATTGTGTTCATTGCATCGTAATGCAAAATAAATCTATTTTTATAAGAGAACCATAAAACATAGATTATCATGTATAAATTATATACTTTTTTGTTTATAAATACACCTATTCAATGTTTTGTAATTTAAATTTGCTTTGCATGTGTATTTTATATAAATTTCTATTCTTGTTGTATTATTATTTATTTTTTAAACATGAAAAATATAAAAAAAGGCAGTTACTATTTTATCATATAGATAATACATTAATAAAAATAATATGGCAAAAAACAGAAAATGAATCTACTTAAATATATAGATGTTCAGAAAAATATGTGATTTCAATCATTTACATTACTCAATGTATTTAACTAACACTGTATTCTAAAATATACATTTTTTCTTTATCCTAGCTGACTTTTTTCACACCTTTTGAATTGTTTTAAGCGTATTTATATAATAATGCACGATTAATGATCACAAAACCTATATTAGGTAATCTGCGGCAGTTCAATTCAATAAAAAATCCTTTTTCTTTTAGCTACTTTTAGAATTACATCCTTTATAGCAGCTTTTGCGACTATATATATCAAATAGCATATCAATCTAGAAATAACTTTGCAAAAATACCAGTCTTCAGATTTAAAATCATAAAATTTGGTTTTTTTTAAACTTTAGCAGGCAGATTGAAACTCAAAATCATACCTATTTTAATGAAATATATTATCTAAGCGTACGTAATGTTTAAACAAATTCTTATTGTTAGTAATAACAGTATCTCAATGTTATACGATATCGATCAAGTTAGTATTTTAGATGATTAGAATATAAAAAAAATTACATAAAATTAAAAAAAAAGAAGAAAAAAAAACATTTTTATTTATTGTCTTTATTTATTAAACAGCTTTTTTGACATTTAATTCATAAAAATTACCTATTTTAGCATTATCCACCTTTATTTTCGTACATAAGAAACATACCTAAAATATATTATCAATGAACATCAAAATCAATTATATGATATCAAAATCTTCTTTTATAATTGAATATTTTAATAAGATATAAAAATATGTTTAATATTTTTTGTAATTGATCATTAAAAGAAAAAAAATAATAGGACCCTTTAACTTTCTACTAAAATCCTAAATCAAAATACATCAAGCATAATCTATATTGATTTATAATTCAAAACATATTTTTTCGATTTGGTGTATATGATAGTTATTATCACATAAAAAAACCACTAAAATAAAGAAAAAAAATAGTCGACTTAATCCACACATAAAAGTTTCAGAAACAAGAAAAATAAAAAATTTATGATTTTCTAAGTATTTTACGTTTTAAAAAGATAATTTAAATAAGAAAACTTAATTTTATTATAAGAAAAAAAATCCCTTTTTTTTGCGATGTCATTAATTATTAAAAAAATCGCAGATAATGAGAAATATGAGAAAGCCAGAATGTGTATCTTAGCTTATAAAAGTATGATCAGCAAATAAAAATTGGTTTTTTCGCCAAACAGGCCTTGGTTCTAGGTTTTTTTTAAGACAGAAAAAAATATGGCAACACATAAAACTTGGAATTGACCGAAAAATCAAAAAATTACTTTTTTCTGTTTAATGAAACCTAGTAAAACATATGTACAAATATTCGCTATGTCTAGTAGAGTATATAAATATCCATTATAAGGCAAAAAAAATTTAAATAAAACCAAGTTGGTAGGGCTATATCTCCACAAAAAGATGATTTTATCTATTATCAACTTTAGATAATGTATTTATCATAATATAATTTATCATTGTACGATATCTTTCTGTGCTAGTGGACATATTTATCACCACTTATTCGGCTGATCAGCGACATAATTCAGCTAAAAGTAATAAAATTATGTTTAAAATGAGATTGATATGTCTTTTTGGCACTAAAAAATACATAAAACTTGTTTTTTCTCATCTCGCTGCAGACATATTATATTTAAAATAGCATAGAAAATCGATAATATAACATGACGCATGAAATATTTATAATGAAATTGACTAAGAATATAAATTTATTTTGAAACAAGCTGTTTTTTTAACATAAAGGATTTATTCTATACAACTAGAAAAGTAGAAAACCGCCTATACAAAGAAAAAAACCAAAAGATTGGTATAAATATATATATTAAGCCACAAATAATCAATAAAAATTACAATTTATGCGGAATAAAATAAAACAATAATCATAGTTTTCTATCAGAGACGTAATTTATAGATCAATATTAATATATTAAGCATTAAACTGAAAATATTTACATAAAATTCTAATATCTGGTTTCGAAAATAGAAAAATATATTTTTGTATTTTCAAATTATTTATATTATCTTTGAAAATTTCATTTTCTTACAAGATAAATCTATTATTAGATTATTATTAATTACTAAACACGTGAAATATGTCGATTTAACTCTATATTTCTATAAATGAAATAAAAAACTTAAAAAAATAATAGATTATTAAGGATGAGAATCTTAAACAAAGAAATAAATAGCAAATGAAAATACATATAATTAAATCACAAAAATTTTCATAATATTGTTTAATTAACAAATAATCTTAACATAATAAAATATTTATGGTTTCGAATATTATAAAGAACAATTGATCTGAAGATCTTTAGAATCAGAAAATCTAGTTTAATGTATATAATAGACATATATATGCGTATTATTATTATTTATGCCAATATTAAGAATTTTATGGTGATTTATTAATTTATAGATTTTAAATGAAAATTTAAATAAAATCAGAAGAATATTTCGGATAAATAATTTATAAAAAAAAGTATAATAGTTTGTAAAAAAATGGTTAAAAAATATAATAAAATATATCACAATTTATTGTATCATTATATAAAAAATATTGTTCTTTTTTGTTTTTCTTTCTCGTAATCTAATTTAAAAGAAAAATCGAATGTTTTGATAACTGTATTTTATATCGAGAAAGTTCAAAATAATAATAGAAAAACAATATGCTAGCATATAATTTTATTTAAGAACGCTTTTCTAACATCACGATATGTTCGAATATCTTAATCTAAAGATGAAATATCTAATAATAACAAAAAAAAAATAGAATGAATTATTTTTTGTTTATAGTAGAAAGAAAAAAGCATTGTTCAGAATTTATTTTAAATAATTATAAAAGTAATAATAATTAATTATACTTTTACAACAAAAAAGTAAATTATTAAAAAATATGTGAATTAAGCGATCGTAAAAAGTAAAGAAACATCAAAAAACTATAAAAATCGGTGGTATATTTATCATTCAAAAGGATAAAAACATATAAATCTCCTATAAATAATGGCATTATTACAATTTAGTCATATATTTATGATCTTAATTGCATAAGAATGTAAAGACATTAACTTTCGGACTTATATGTTATCATAGCGATGATCTAGAAAGTAAACATAAATAGAAAATATGATAAGGGATATACAGAGCTTTGTTTTTTCTGCAAACATATGCCCCATTTTCAGAAAAAAACGCATAATTATTAACTCAATGGATAAAATATCAGTTTTAAGAAAAAAATTCGGAGAAATAGACGGAAATATCATGGTAAAAATCGTATTATTTTATTTTCTTATCTAGAAAAGGGGTAAATTTGATCAATGACCATTTTAGATCAGCTTTGTTTAGATAAAGGCCAAAAGAAAACTGTTGAGAACATAACACAGGTTTATAAAAACTAAAAAATAAAAGGATTCATATATTTCTAGCTATCAATTCTAGTAAATATATTATTTTTTTCAAGATTCGCGAAATTTTTACAAAAAAATATATAAATAAAAGAATTCCAGTATTAGCAGTGATATAAATAATAAAATATAATTTCATATAAAGTAACAATATAGAACCTTTATATACATTCTTATGTAAAATTCAAAATGCATAAATCAAGTTTATTATATGTAAAATAAAGCAAAACAGGATATTTAACATATACGACAAAACATCTTATAGAAGCTTAAGATTATTAATACATTAAGACACAAAATTGAATTATTGTAAGCAAATAATTATCACAATTATATCCAACGAAAAACGTAAAACATAAAAACAAAACAACAAATGTTGATATATAAATAATATCAAATATATATTCAATTTACAGTGTATATTTAATTTATTTATCCCATGTCTATAATCATTGTAAAATTTGAACCTTCAGACAAAATCCATCTAAATAAAATTTCAAAAAAAAAATTACAAAATTGATTTTATTTAACCCACGTCTAAAATCATTATAAAATATAAATCTTCGGAATATATCATAATTCTTGAATATAATTTATTAAATATGAAAATTCTACTATAATATTCACTTGAAACAGTAAATGCTTGGCAATTTAATAATTTGAGTGGATAAAACCATGAATTTTTAAATCTAGAAATATAAAATTTATGTTCACATTTGGAAAGCTATGTATTAAATTTTTAAACCATGGAAGATAATTTTATTAATATAAAGTCATTTACAAAAAAAGAGGACCAAACAGCCATAAAATTGTTTTAAAATATAATAATAAATTTTCTAGGTTTTATCGATTTGTACAAAAAACCAATAAATATATTAATATGTTTAACAAATAAAAATAAAATCAAAAATAACATACGATTTTTGATTTTTTTTATATAAAAACAGAAAAAGAAACAAAATTTATCATAATGTAATAGGCATATCGATTAGAGAATAAATATAAAAACATTATAATACGCTATTCAAATCAAATATAATAAAGTATAAAATAATAAAATAGTTCATATAGAAGAGGTTTCTCTGGAAATAAATGTTTTTTGATGTTAATTAAATGACGCAAAAAAACTATAACGCATATGAATAAACTTAGTCTTTTAAAATATCAGAGATGATTCTATAAAAGTATATATAGTAAAACAAAAATAATCGTTTTTAAATAGTTAAACATATAAAAATCTAACGAGTAATATTCAAACCTATTTATAAGAAAAAAATAGAAGTAAAAAAATTATTATGCAATTAAATATTAATCTTTAAATAGTTAAACATATAATTTGAAATCAATTATCTATAAAAACAAAAAAAAACCTTTTTTTATTCACATAAGGCTTATTATGTAATTTTATAAACAAATAAAACAGCTATCAAGAAAAGGGAAAAAAAACATTGTATCTTTAAGATTTAACTCACAATATGATACAGAAATTAATTTTTTTATTGTTAGAGCTTATGGATTTTAAAAAAGAAAAACTTAAAATTATAGCAGAAGGAATTGCATAAAAAACCTTTTTATATTGTTTCATACTACTGATAGTATTTTTATCGTTATTTTAAAACACAGATATGTGATTTTTTATGTCAATCGAATAGATTTAACATCACAAATAAATGGCAACTTTTACCATAGAAAAAAGCATCAGAACTTAATTGTGTTAACCTTTGTAGACAATTCATTCTATTTAACAAATATATATATACTATCACAAATATAACAATTTAAATACTGCAAATAATATAAAATCAGGATTTTATGTTGCCAAGAAAGATGATAAATGTATTTATTACATTTTTGGATATAATTTTAGAACATTTAGCTGTTCAAACAATCTTAAAATAGAGAGGTAATTATATCTTGCAATTATATCACTTTTTTATGTTTTATTTTGTAATCTAGCACTGATTTTGATGTTTTTTTCATTACAAAAAGGTGATAAAAGGCTATTTAATTTGATAAAGACATCCATGGCTTTTCATTTTATTCACTAAAACTATAAGATTTTGAGAAACTGAACATTGAAAACTGGTAAGAAATAATATTATAAACGAGTGATAAATATAATAATAGAGTCGCCCCTACCCTAGAAGGGCGACTCTATTATTGTGTTCATTGCATCGTAATTTAGAAAATAGAAATCTATTATTATAATAGAACCATAAAACATAGATTATAATATATAAACTGTAAAAGTTTGCTATAAAATACACCTTTTACAATAAAATCGTGTTTTTATATAGTTTGACTTTATATCAGATCAACATATGCATTTTTTTCTGTATTTAAGCGCACTTTTTAAACATGAAAAGCCTTAAAAATGACATACTACTATTTCTGATTCTTTAGTAAATGTATTATATATAAATGTTATAAGAGAAAAAACAGAAAATATAACTTCTTCAAACACTGTATTCTTATATCTAGAAAAGTAAGTAATTTATATTTTTATATATTAAAGAAATAGTATTTAACAAGCACTTATTTTAAAATAGACATTTACTCTTTATCCTAGCTGATCCATTGGACATTTTATATATTGATTTAACAGCCATTCGATATATATGTACTATTATAGTAATATTAAACATTAGATGTGTTAATTTGCACTAGTTCAATACCAAAAAATTGTATAAATTTAGTTTTCTTTAGAATTAGCACCTCTTTATAGTTATTAAGGCAACTATATGTATTCAATAGCATATAACTCACCCAACTAGTATATCAAAAATACATTTCTTCAGATTTATAATCATAAAAATTGTCTTTTTTTAACATCTGCTGTCAGATTTAAACTCGAAAATGTGCCTATTTACCAAAGTGATATATCAATGAGTGTAGATAATGTAAAAAATACATATTTCGGGTTTTAATTTCATCTCAGTGTTATAACGAATCGGAAAATTTAGTATTTTAGATGATTAGGAATATAAAAATAATTAAAAAAAGAAGAAAAAAAATATTATTATTCATTAACTTAATAAATTTAAAAGCTTTCTATAGAATTTAACACATAAAAATTACCTATTATAGCATTATCCACCTTTTATTTTCGTACATAAGAAACATGCCTAAAATATAATATAAATGTACATCGAAGTCAATAAAATAAAAAAAGACATTTTAATCATAGATTACTGTTTTTATAAGATACAAATATATGTTAAATAGAATATATAATTGATTTTGCAAAAAAGAAAAAAATAATAGGACCATTAAACTTTTTACTGAATTCTCGAATAAAAATAAAATAAATTTAATGTGTATTTCATCGTTTTTCAAACAAAATTAATTATTTTTTTAATTGTATGAAACTTAATTATACGTAGAAAAGCCACTAAAATAAAGAAAAAAAATAGTAGCCTAAATCCATACATAAAAGTTTCAGGAACAAGAAAAAGACAATATCTATGTTTTTCTCAGTATTTAGCAGTTAAAAAAGATTGTTTTCATATAAAATAGTTTTCTATTCTAAGAAAAAAAAATCCCCTTTCTTTGCGATGTTCATAAAATTATAACGAAAATCGCAAATAATATGTCATTTGAATTAGAAAAAACACTTCTTTATGGTTTTGATATTATTGAAGCATTAAAGTCTTCTTTTTTAAACAAACTTGGCTCGGTCTTAGGTTTTTTTTTCGAAAGAGAAATAGATATGGCAACACATAAAACTTGAAATTGACCGAAAAATCAATATTTTCACCTTTTCTGAATAATATAACAAATCAAAACATATTTACAGATATTCTCCATGGCTAAGAGAGCACACAAAATATCAGTTATAATGCAAAAAAAAACACAATATAACTAATCCCGTGGCTAGATATATCTTAAAAAAATGATTTTTCTTCATCATAAACGTCTTACATCATATTTATCATACCAATATTATCATTGTCGTGTTTTTTCTTCGCCAGCGGACATATTCAACTTAACTTATTCGGCTTTTCAGGTGACTCAATCCAGCTAAAAGTATAAAAATAAATGTTAAAAAAACAAAAAAGACGTTTCTTTGCACGAAAGATATCCGAAATATGTTTTTTATCTTCCATCACAGACATTTTTTGCTTCAATAGAGCATAAAAAATTAATTATATAACATAACAAATAAAATATTTATAAAAAAAATCTACTATTATCATTAATTTATCACGTAATAAACTATTTATTTTAACATACAGGTTTCTTATATAACCAGAAAGAAGAAAAATTATATATATAAAAGATAATAAAACAAATTAAGCTTCTTAAAATGTGAAAATGAAAGAATAAAAATCAATAAAATTACAGATTACGCTATTTAAAATCGAAAAAAACGACAACATTTTATTAAAAAAGAACTAATACTATTAGAAATCATACTATAGTAGTGCCTAGAACTAAAATTAATTATAAAATTAAAAAAAAGATTATGAAAATAGAAGATAATGTCTTTTGTTTTTTCAAACATTTCTACTTTTTTATACATTTTTGTATCTCTTTATATAAAATTGTCAATTTTTTGTTATAAATATATAAACATTCAAACTTTATCGATTTTATAAGTATAATTATATATATGAAAAAGAAAAAAAAAATTACAAAAAAATAATAATTTCTTAACAAAAGAATCTTAAACAGAGAGATAATAAAATGAAAGAAATTTGCTTAATACAACTCTCAAATATACTTTTATTATCACTTTTTAATAAATACTCTAACTGTATGATAATATTTATGGTGCAAAGAATTATGGAGAACAATCAATGAGAAGTTCTTTAAATTAGAAATCCAGTATAATATATATTATAGATATATATTAATTATTGAACACTTATGCCAATCTAATGAATTTATTGGAGATTCATTAATTGATAGATTTAATATCCAAAAAGACGCAAAAAATTTACATTTGTAAAGAAATATACATACAATGTGCAAAACTTATAAAAAAAAATAATAAAAAAGAAAGCAATAAGATTTAATAAATCTTTTACAGCAAAATAGACAAATAAAAATGGTAAGATATTAATAAAATTATGGATAAGAGCACGTAAAAAGTATATAATCGTGAAAAAACATTCAAATGATGGAATACTTACCATAAAAACCAATAAAAAACATAGAAATTAGCGACATAGTTACAATGTGGTTGTATTGTATCGATCTAAATTGCATAAGAATATAGTTTGTATTCAAGGATAAAGTTACCAACTTGTAGATTTTCTAATCCAACATATAGATTATATTGGATAAACATAAATTAAAAATATGACGAGGATATAATGTGCATTGTCCATTTTATGAATATATTCCATATTTTAATACTAATAACGCGATATTTAAAAACTAAAGAAATAAATAAAGGGTAAAAAAATAAAATTTAGTGAAATATAGAGAAAAATCATAGTAAAATTTATATTACATTTATCCTTGTATCAAGAAAAAGTATGAAAAATGTACGATAATCATTTATGTATAGCCTTTTAGTTTTTTTCTTAATTGAAACCGGTTGAAGAATATCCAACAGGATTTTAAAAACCAAAAAATATAACGATCCATTTATTTAATTCGTTTAAAGTAGAGATAATATATTTTTTTTATAAGAATCGCACCTTTTAGAGAAAAATAAATATATAAAACCTATTCTAGCATTAGGAGATTTATTAATAATATCATTTAAAGATACAATATGTAAACTTTATTAAAAAAAAGAACAAATCAAGATTGTTATCTATAAAATAGAGCAAAAAAGTATTAATTGTACAGATTAAACGTCTTATAGAAGCTAAATATTACATAAATATAAGATTCAAGCTTGAATAAATAGTTAGCAAATAAATATCACCAAATATTTTATTTCGAATGAAAAACGTATAACATAAAAATAAACTGCAAATCTTGATTTATAATATCAAATAAACAATATTTAGAGTTCAATATTTAGAGTTCAATATTTACAATGTATATTTTATTCAACCCACGTCAAAAATAATTATAAAATATGTATCTTCAGAGTAAGCTATAATTCTTGAATATAATTTCATAAATATCAAAATTCTACTATAATATTTTAGTGAAACAGTAAATGTATGACAATTCAATAATTTTTGTGGATAAAACCATGAATTTTTAAATCTAGAAATATAAAATTTATGTTCACATTTGAAAAGCTAACTATTAGATTTTTAGAAAATGGAAGATAATTCAATAAACATAAAGTCATTTATAAAAAAAAGAGGACCGAATGCACATAAAATTGTTTTAAAATATAATAATAAATTTTCCAGTTTTCATCTTTTGTACAAAAAACCAAGATATTTATTTATATTTACACATAGAAATGAATTCTAAAATAATATTCGATTTTTGATTTTATTTATATAAAAACAGAAAAAGTATACAGAATTTATCATAATGTAATAGTTATATCGATTAGAAATGGGTAAAAACAACATTTTACCAACAATAGTTCAAAATAATATTTAATGTACATTTTAGACATATTAAACAGTTCATCAGTATATAATGTATAAAAATATATGATTTAACATATAAAGAGGTTTCTCTACAAATTTATTTACGATTTTTTGTTTTTTTTAAAATACAGATAACAATCATTTAAGCATACGAATATACACAGTCTTTTAAAATAATAAGATATAATCTATAGAGCATACATATTCAAACATACAAAAATCCTATTGAAATAGTTAAAAATAAAAAAATCTATCAAGTAATATTCAAACTTTTTTATTAAGAAAAAAAATAAGAGTTCGATACTATTATGCAATTAAATATAATAATTGAAATAGTTATACATGTAAATCGAAATCAATTATTCTTGACAACGAAAAAAGCACTTATTTATTCTGACAAGACTTAGAAAGCAATTTATAAAGAAATAAAACACGTTCAGCATAAACAGGAAAAAAACATTATCTTTTAAATGTTTTATTTCAGAACTATATAATAGATAAACTATTTTTTATTGTTCATGGATTTAAAAAAAAAGCTTTGATATTTAGCAAAAAAAAACCCTTTATATACATTTTTTATAAAACTACGAGATTATTTCTGTTTCAATATTTCTTTAAAACAAAGATATGTATTTTTTATGTCAATCGAATAGAATTCCACATCACGAATTGATATAAGCTTTTGATGTATAAGATACACACTCGTATTTACTTTTGTAAGCATTTCATTCTATTAACAAAAAAGATAAAAAATATCATATATACTACAATTTAAATAATACAATTTATATAAAATCCAGATTTTTAGCAGTCAAGAAAGGACGAAAAACGTATTATATGTTTTTTTGATAAAATATAAAAAATATTTGAAAATTTAAAGAATCTTAAAATAAAAGAGTAGTGAAATCTTGCAATTAAATTTTTTATTAATGTCATATTTTGTGATTTAGCACAGATTTGGATGTTTTTTTAGATGCAAATAAGTGATAAAAGGCTATTGAGTTTGTAAAATACTTCAACGCATATTTATTTACCTCACTAAACTTATAGATATTAGAAGAAAAAATAATAGTACATGAGTCGGGAATATATATAAACCAGCATAAAAGATTGCAAAAAATAACATAAACGTGTGATAAATATAATAATAGAGTCGCCCCTACCATAAAAAGGCGACTCTATTATTGTGTTCATTGCATCGTAATGCAAAATAAATCTATTTTTATAAGAGAACCATAAAACATAGATTATCATGTATAAATTATATACTTTTTTGTTTATAAATACACCTATTCAATGTTTTGTAATTTAAATTTGCTTTGCATGTGTATTTTATATAAATTTCTATTCTTGTTGTATTATTATTTATTTTTTAAACATGAAAAATATAAAAAAAGGCAGTTACTATTTTATCATATAGATAATACATTAATAAAAATAATATGGCAAAAAACAGAAAATGAATCTACTTAAATATATAGATGTTCAGAAAAATATGTGATTTCAATCATTTACATTACTCAATGTATTTAACTAACACTGTATTCTAAAATATACATTTTTTCTTTATCCTAGCTGACTTTTTTCACACCTTTTGAATTGTTTTAAGCGTATTTATATAATAATGCACGATTAATGATCACAAAACCTATATTAGGTAATCTGCGGCAGTTCAATTCAATAAAAAATCCTTTTTCTTTTAGCTACTTTTAGAATTACATCCTTTATAGCAGCTTTTGCGACTATATATATCAAATAGCATATCAATCTAGAAATAACTTTGCAAAAATACCAGTCTTCAGATTTAAAATCATAAAATTTGGTTTTTTTTAAACTTTAGCAGGCAGATTGAAACTCAAAATCATACCTATTTTAATGAAATATATTATCTAAGCGTACGTAATGTTTAAACAAATTCTTATTGTTAGTAATAACAGTATCTCAATGTTATACGATATCGATCAAGTTAGTATTTTAGATGATTAGAATATAAAAAAAATTACATAAAATTAAAAAAAAAGAAGAAAAAAAAACATTTTTATTTATTGTCTTTATTTATTAAACAGCTTTTTTGACATTTAATTCATAAAAATTACCTATTTTAGCATTATCCACCTTTATTTTCGTACATAAGAAACATACCTAAAATATATTATCAATGAACATCAAAATCAATTATATGATATCAAAATCTTCTTTTATAATTGAATATTT